>NC_052325.1:806026-931941 GCF_016432855.1 Salvelinus namaycush | reverse complement strand
GACCAGCTCGTAGGTAGTGACTATAGAGGGGATTGGGTGACCAGGCTCACAGTAGTGACTATGAGGGGATGGTGGACCATGGCTCCAGAGGTATGCTATAGAGGGGATGGGGTGTGCAGGGCTCCGTAGGTAGTGACTATAGAGGGGATGGGGTGGACCAGGGCTCGTAGGGTGACTATAGAGGGGATGGGGTGACCAGGGCTCGTAGGTAGTGACTATAGAGGAGATGGGTGACCCAGGGCTCGTAGGTAGTGACTATAGAGGATGGGGTGAACAGGGCTCGTAGGTAGTGACTATAGATGGGGTGTGACCAGGGCTCTAGGTAGTGACTAAGAGGATGGGGTGACCAGGCTCGTAGGTAGTGACTATAGAGGATGGGGTGACCAGGGCTCAGGTAGTGACTATAGAGGGGATGGGTGTACCAGGGCTCATAGGTAGTGCTATGAGGGGATGGTGACCAGGGCTCAGGTAGTGAATAGAGGGATGGGGTGACCAGGGCTCGTAGGTAGTGACTATAGAGGGGATGGGGTGGCCAGGGCTCGTAGGTTGACTATAGAGGGGATGGGGTGACGCGGCTCTAGGTATTACTAGAGGGATGGGGTGACCAGGGCTTGTATAGAGGGATGGGTGACCAGGGCTCGTAGAGAGGGATGGTGTGACCAGGGCTCGTATAGGGGGATGGGGTGACCAGGGCTCGTATAGGTGAGGGATGGGGTGACCAGGGCTCAAGGTAGTGACTATAGAGGGATGGGGGTGACAGGGCTCGTATAAGGGATGGGGTGACCAGGGCTCGTATGGTAGTGACTATAGAGGGGATGGGGTGACCAGGCTCACAGTAGTGACTATAGAGGATGGGGGACCAGGGCTCAGGTAGTGACTATAGAGGGATGGGGTGACCAGGGCTCGTAGGTAGTGACTATAGAGGGGATGGGGTGCCAGGGCTCGTAGGTAGTGACTATAGAGGAGATGGGGGACCAGGGCTCTGTATGGTAGTGACTATGGAGGGGATGGGGTGACCAGGGCTCGTAGTAGTGACTATAGAGGGATGGGTGACCAGGGCTCGTTAGGTAGTGACTATAGAGGAGATGGTGGTGACCAGGGCTCGTAGGTAGTGACTATATAGGGGATGGGGTGACCAGGGCTCGTAGGTAGTGACTATAGAGGGGATGGGGTGACCAGGGCTCGTAGGTAGTGACTATAGAGGGGATGGGGTGACCAGGGCTCGTAGTAGTGACTATAGAGGGGATGGGGTTGGACCAGGGCTCGTAGGTAGTGACTATAGAGGGATGGGTGACCAGGGCTCACAGGTAGTGACTATAGAGGGGATGGGGTGACCAGGGCTCGTAGGTAGTGACTATAGAGGGATGGGGTGACCAGGGCTCGTAGGTAGTGACTATAGAGGGGATGGGGTGACCAGGGCTCGTAGGTAGTGACATAGAGGGGATGGGGTGACCAGGGCTCGTAGGTAGTGACTATAGAGGGATGGGGGGCCAGGGCTCGTAGGTATGACTATAGAGGGATGGGGTGACCAGGGCTCGTAGGTAGTGACTATAGAGGATGGTGACCAGTGGCTCGTAGGTATTGACTCATAGATGAATGTGTGACCAGGGCTCAGGTAGTGACTATAGAGGGAGGGGTGACCAGGGGCTCGTAGGTAGTGACTATAAGGGGATGGGGTGACCAGGCTCGTAGGTAGTGACTATAGAGGGATGGGTGACCAGGCTCGTAGGTAGTGAATATAGGGAGGATGGGTGACCAGGGCTCAGCTCGTAGGTATTGACTATAAGGGGATGGGTGACCAGGCAGGCTCGTGGTAGTGACTATAGAGGGGATGGTGTGACCGGGCCCGTAGGTAGTGACTATAGAGGATGGGTGACCAGGGCTCGTAGGTAGTGACTATAGAGGGGATGGGGTGACCAGGCTCGTAGGTAGTGACTATAAGATGGGGTGAGACCAGGGCTCGTAGGTATGACTATAGAGAGGGGATGGTGTACCAGGCTCAAGGTAGACTAAGAGGGATGGGGTGACCAGGGCTCGTAGGTAGTGACTATAGAGGGGATGGGTGACCAGGGCTCTAGGTAGTGACTATAGAGGGGAGGGTGTGACCAGGGCTCACAGGTAGTGGACTATAGAGGGGATGGGGTGACCAGGGCTCGTAGGTATGACTATAGAGAGGGGATGGGGTGACCAGGGCTCACAGGTAGTGACTATAGAGGGATGTGTTGACCAGGGCTCAAGGTAGTGGACTATAGAGGGATGGGTGACCAGGCTCAGGTAGTGACTATAGAGGGATGGGTGACCAGGGCTCTAGGTAGTGACTATAGAGGGTATGATGTGACCAGGTCACAGTAGAGTGACTATAGAGGGGATGGGGTGACCAGGGCTCGTAGGTATGACTATAGAGGGATGGGGTGACAGGGCTCGTAGGTAGTGACTATAGAGGGGATGTGTGACAGGGCTGACAGGTAGTGACTAGAGGGGATGGGTGACCAGGGCTCAAGGTAGTGACTATAGAGGGGATGGGGTGACCAGGGCTCGTAGGTAGTGACATATAGAGGGGATGGGGTGACCAGGGCTCGTAGGTAGTGACTATAGAGGGGATGGGGTGACCAGGGCTCGTAGGTAGAGGGGATGGGGTGACCAGGCTCGTATAGAGTGGGATGGGGTGACCAGGGTCGTACTAGGAGGGGATGGGGTGACCAGGGCTCGTAGTAAAGGGGATGGGGTGACCAGGGCTCACGGTAGTGACTATAGAGGGGATGGGGTGACCAGGGCTCGTGTAGAGGGGATGGGGTGACAGGCTCGTGATGGTAGTGTTAGAGGGATGGGTGTGACCAGGCTCAAGTAGTGCTATAGGGGATGGGGACCAGGGCTCAAGGTAGTGACTATAGGGGATGGGGTGACCAGGGCTCAGTAGTGACTATAGAGGGGATGGGGGACCAGGGCTCAGAGGTAGTGACATAGAGGGGATGTGACCAGGCTCGTAGGTAGTGCACTATAGAGGGGATGGTGTGACCAGGGCTCGTAGGTAGTGACTATAGAGGGATGGGGTACAGGCGCGTATAGAGGGGGATGGGTGACCAGGGCTCGTAGTAGAGGGGATGGGGTGACCAGGGCTCGTATAGAGGATGGGGTGACCAGGGCTCACAGGTAGTGACTATAGAGGATGGGGTGATCCAGGTGGTATAGAGGGGATGGGGTGACCAGGGCTCGTAGGTATGACTATAGAGGGGATGGGGTGACCAGCTCGTAGTAGTGACTATGAGGGATGGTGACCAGGGCTCAAGGTAGTGACTATAGAGGGATGGGTGACCAGGGCTCGTAGGTAGTGACTATAGAGGGGATGGGGTGACCGAGGCTACGTAGGTAGTGACTATGAAAGGGATGGGTGGACCAGTGCTCGTAGGTAGTGACTAATAGAGGGATGGGGTGACCAGGGCTCGTATCAGGGGATGGGTTGACATGGTGTATAGAGGGATGGGGTGACCAGGCTCATAGAGGTGAGGGTGACATCTGATAGAGGGATGGGTGACCAGGCTCAAGGTAGTGACTATAGAGGGGATGGGGTGACAGGGCTCGTAGTAGCAGGGGGATGGGGTGACCAGGCTCGTAGGTAGTGACTATAGAGGATGGGGTGACCAGGGCTCAAGGTAGTGACTATAGAGGGGATGGGGGTGACCAGGGCTCAGGTAGTGACTATAGAGGGGATGGGGTGACCAGGGCTCGTAGGTAGTGACTATAGAGGGGATGTGGTGACCAGGGCTCGTAGTAGTGACTATAAGAGGAGATGGGGGTGACCAGGGTCTCTAGTAGTGACTATAGAGTGGATGGGGTGACCAGGGCTCTAGGTATGACTATAGAGGAGATGGTGTGACCAGGGCTCGTAGGTAGTGACTATAGAGGGATGGGGTGGACCAGGCTCGTAGGTAGTGACTATAGAGGGGATGGGGTGACCAGGCTCGTAGGTATGACTATAGGAGGGATGGGGTGACCAGGGCTCGTAGTAGTGACTATAGAGGGTGGTGCGGGCTGTAGTAGGCTATAGGAGATGGGTGACCAGGGCTCATAGGTAGTGACTATAAGAGGGATGGGGTGACCAGGGCTCGTAGTAGTGACTATAGAGGGAGGGGTGACCAGGGCTCGTAGGTGTGACTATAGTAGGGGATGGGTGACCAGGGCCGTAGGTAGTGACTATAAGGGGATGGGGGACCAGGGCTCGTAGGTAGTGACTATAGAGGGGATGGGTGACCAGGGCTCTAGGTAGTGACTATAGAGGGGATGGGGTGACCAGGGCTCGTAGGTATGTGACTATAGAGGATGGGGTGACCAGGGCTCGTAGTAGTGACTATAGAGGAGATGGGTTGACCAGGCTCGTAGGTATTGACTATAGAGGGGATGGGGGGGAAGGTAACTAAGAGAAAATGGGGTGACCAGGGCTCGTAGTAGTGACTATAGAGGGGATGGGGTGACCAGGGCCAATTCGAACTTCTGTGAGGCTAGATGGTAAAAGGCCGCGCGTGGCGTACTTTGAGGGGTTGTTGCTGTTTCTGTTGCTGTTGTTGTTGTTCTGTTGTTCTGTTGTTGTTGTTGCTGTTGTTGCTGTTGTTGTTGCTGTTGTTGTTGCTGTTGTTGTTGTTGGTGTTGTTGCTGTTGCTGTTGTTGTTGTTGTTGTTGTTGTTCTGTTGCTGTTGTTGTTGTTGTTCTGTTGCTGTTGTTGTTGCTGTTCTGTTGCTGTTGTTCTGTTGTTGTTGTTGTTGTTCTGTTGCTGTTGTTGTTGTTGCTGTTGTTGTTGTTGTTGTTCTGTTGCTGTTGTTGTTGTTGCTGTTCTGTTGCTGTTGTTCTGTTGTTGTTGTTGTTCTGTTGCTGTTGTTGTTGTTGTTGTTGTTCTGTTGCTGTTGTTGTTGTTGCTGTTGTTCTGTTGCTGTTGTTCTGTTGCTGTTGTTGTTGTTGCTGTTGTTCTGTTGCTGTTCTGTTGTTGTTGTTGCTGTAGTTGTTGTTGTTGCTGTAGTTGTTGTTGTTGTTGCTGCTGTAGTTGTTGCTGTAGTTGTTGTTGTTGGTGCTGCTGTTGTTGTTGCTGTTGTTGTTGCTGTTGTTGTTGTTGTTGCTGTAGTAGTTGTTGTTGTTGTTGCTGTTGTTCTGTTGTTGTTGTTGTTGTTCTGTTGCTGTTGTTGTTGTTGCTGTTGTTCTGTTGCTGTTGTTCTGTTGCTGTTCTGTTGCTGTTGTTCTGTTGCTGTTGTTGTTGTTGCTGTTGTTCTGTTGCTGTTGTTCTGTTGTTGTTGCTGTTGTTGTTGTTTGTTGCTGCTGTAGTTGTTGCTGTAGTTGTTGTTGTTGGTGCTGCTGTTGTTGTTGCTGTTGTTGTTGTTGTTGTTGTTGCTGTAGTAGTTGTTGTTGTTGTTGTTCTGTTGTTGCTGTTGTTGTTGTTGTTCTGTTGTTGTTGTTCTGTTGTTGTTGCTGTTGTTGCTGTTGTTCTGTTGTTGTTGTTGCTGTTGTTGTTGTTGTTGCTGTTGTTCTGTTGCTGTTGTGTTGTTGCTGTTGTTGTTGCTGTTGCTGCTGTTGCTGCTGTTGTTGTTGTTGTTGCTGTTGTTGCTGTTGTTCTGTTGTTGTTGTTGCTGTTGTTGTTGTTGTTGCTGTTGTTGTTGCTGTTGTTGTTGTTGTTGTTCTGTTGTTGTTGTTCTGTTGTTGTTGCTGTTGTTGCTGTTGTTCTGTTGTTGTTGTTGCTGTTGTTGTTGTTGTTGCTGTTGTTGTTGTTGTTGTTGCTGTTGTTGTTGTTGTTGCTGTTGTTCTGTTGTTGTTGTTGTTGTTGCTGCTGTTGTTGTTGTTGTTGCTGTTGTTGCTGTTGTTCTGTTGTTGTTGTTGCTGTTGTTGTTGTTGTTGCTGTTGTTCTGTTGCTGTTGTGTTGTTGCTGTTGTTGTTGCTGTTGCTGCTGTTGCTGCTGTTGCTGCTGTTGTTAGTGTTGTTGTTGCTGTTGCTGTTGCTGTTGTTCTGTTGCTGTTGTGTTGTTGCTGTTGTTCTGTTGTTAGTGTTGTTAGTGTTGCTGTTGTTGCTGTTGCTGCTGTTGCTGCTGTTGTTGTTGTTGTTAGTGTTGTTAGTGTTGCTGTTGCTGCTGTTGCTGCTGTTGTTGTTGTTGTTAGTGTTGTTAGTGTTGCTGTTGTTGCTGTTGTTGTTGCTGTTGCTGTTGTTGTTGTTGCCAGATCACAATCTAACTGTATTAACAGAGGAATTTCTCTTAACTTCGTCTCTGTTCCAGTGTGGTGGCAAGCTGCAGAACCAGGAGGACCAGGATGTCCTCTTCTCCCTCCCAGACACCAGCCTCCTGCCCCCCCCTGTCCCCCCACAGCCCCTCTCCATCCCTGAGGGGTTAGAGAGTTAGAGCCTGTCTCACTGGAGCTAGGATATTGCAACGTAACACTGTTGATTAGACACCATGGGCTTCCCAGAGGAACCGCACAAACTAACTAACATCACACACACATTCACACCGTTCGGGAAGGAGATGTGTGTGTGTGTGTGTGTGTTGATCAACCACCGATGGAGGCTCAAGGCCTCTCCTCCACTCCCTTCTCTTGGTTGCGGAGAGATATATTCCACTCTTTTCACTCTATAGTCTTAACGGGAGTTTGGAAGACGAGGAGAAATGGAGGGGTGGGTATCTATCTGCATTCAGCCTTGCTACTATGGGGTGGGTATATATATCTGCATTTCAGCCTTGGTTACTATGGGGTGGGTATATATATCTGCATTTCAGCCTTGGTTACTATGGGGTGGGTATATATATCTGCATTTCAGCCTTGTTACTATGGGGTGGGTATATATCTGCATTCAGCCTTGCTACTATGGTGTGGGTGTCTATCTGCATTCAGCCTTGCTACTATGGTGTGGGTGTCTATCTGCATTCAGCCTTGCTACTATGGTGTGGGTGTCTATCTGCATTCAGCCTTGTTACTATGGGGTGGGTATCTATCTGCATTGGGGGGTGGGTGTCTATCTGCATTCAGCCTTGCTACTCTGGGGTGGGTATCTATCTGCATTCAGCCTTGTTACTATGGGGTGGGTATCTATCTGCATTCAGCCTTGCTACTATGGGGTGGGTGTCTATCTGCATTCAGCCTTGCTACTATGGTGTGGGTGTCTATCTGCATTCAGCCTTGTTACTATGGGGTGGGTGTCTATCTGCATTCAGCCTTGCTACTATGGTGTGGGTGTCTATCTGCATTCAGCCTTGCTACTATGGGGTGGGTATCTATCTGCATTCAGCCTTGCTACTATGAGGTGGGTGTCTATCTGCATTCAGCCTTGCTACTATGGGGTGGGTGTCTATCTGCATTCAGCCTTGCTACTATGGGGTGGGTGTCTATCTGCATTCAGCCTTGCTACTATGAGGTGGGTGTCTATCTGCATTCAGCCTTGCTACTATGGGGTGGGTGTCTATCTGCATTCAGCCTTGTTACTATGGGGTGGGTATCTATCTGCATTGGGGGGTGGGTATCTATCTGCATTCAGCCTTGCTACTATGGGGTGGGTATCTATCTGCATTCAGCCTTGTTACTATGGGGTGGGTATCTATCTGCATTGGGGGGTGGGTATCTATCTGCATTCAGCCTTGCTACTATGGGGTGGGTGTCTATCTGCATTCAGCCTTGTTACTATGGGGTGGGTATCTATCTGCATTCAGCCTTGTTACTATGGGGTGGGTATCTATCTGCATTGGGGGGTGGGTATCTATCTGCATTCAGCCTTGCTACTATGGGGTGGGTATCTATCTGCATTCAGCCTTGCTACTATGGGGTGGGTGTCTATCTGCATTCAGCCTTGCTACTATGGTGTGGGTGTCTATCTGCATTCAGCCTTGTTACTATGGGGTGGGTGTCTATCTGCATTCAGCCTTGCTACTATGGGGTGGGTGTCTATCTGCATTCAGCCTTGCTACTCTGGGGTGGGTGTCTATCTGCATTCAGCCTTGCTACTCTGGGGTGGGTGTCTATCTGCATTCAGCCTTGTTACTATGGGGTGGGTATCTATCTGCATTCAGCCTTGCTACTATGGGGTGGGTGTCTATCTGCATTCAGCCTTGCTACTATGGGGTGGGTATCTATCTGCATTCAGCCTTGCTACTATGGGGTGGGTGTCTATCTGCATTCAGCCTTGCTACTATGGGGTGGGTATCTATCTGCATTCAGCCTTGTTACTATAGGGCGGGTATCTATCTGCATTGGGGGCTGGGTATCTATCTGCATTCAGCCTTGCTACTATGGGGTGGGTATCTATCTGCATTCAGCCTTGCTACTATGGTGTGGGTGTCTATCTGCATCCATTTGGCTGGTCATTTTACATACAGTGGGTCAAAAAAGTATTTAGTCAGCCACCAATTGTGCAAGTTCTCCCACTTAAAAAGATGAGAGAGGCCTGTAATTTTCATCATAGGTACACTTCAACTATGACAGACAAAATGAGAAAAAAAATCCAGAAAATCACATTGTAGGATTTTTAATGAATTTATTTGCAAATTATGGTGGAAAATAAGTATTTGGTCAATAACAAAAGTTTATCTCAATACTTTGTTATGTACCCTTTGTTGGCAATGACAGAGGTCAAACGTTTTCTGTAAGTCTTCACAAGGTTTTCACACACTGTTGCTGGTATTTTGGCCCATTCCTCCATGCAGATCTCCTCTAGAGCAGTGATGTTTTGGGGCTGTTGCTGGGCAACACGGACTTTCAACTCCCTCCAAAGATTTTCTATGGGGTTGAGATCTGGAGACTGGCTAGGCCACTCCAGGACCTTGAAATGCTTCTTACGAAGCCACTCCTTCGTTGCCCGGGCGGTGTGTTTGGGATCATTGTCATGCTGAAAGACCCAGCCACGTTTCATTTTCAATGCCCTTGCTGATGGAAGGAGGTTTTCACTCAAAATCTCACGATACATGGCCCCATTCATTCTTTCCTTTACACGGATCAGTCGTCCTGGTCCCTTTGCAGAAAAACAGCCCCAAAGCATGATGTTTCCACCCCCATGCTTCACAGTAGGTATGGTGTTCTTTGGATGCAACTCAGCATTCTTTGTCCTCCAAACACGACGAGTTGAGTTTTTAAAACGTTTGACCTCTGTCATTGCCAACAAAGGGTATATAACAAAGTATTGAGATAAACTTTTGTTATTGACCAAATACTTATTTTCCACCATAATTTGCAAATAAATTAATAAAAAATCCTACAATGTGATTTTCTGGATTTTTTTTTCTCATTTTGTCTGTCATAGTTGAAGTGTACCTATGATGAAAATTACAGGCCTCTCTCATCTTTTTAAGTGGGAGAACTTGCACAGTTGGTGGCAGACTAAATACTTTTTTGCCCCACTGTATTATAAAGCATATCTCAGAATTTTTTGAACATAATTGAAATGGTAATAATTGTTTAATAAATAAAGAAGAAGTATTTCTATGTGTTTAATAATTATACTATTAGTCCCCGAATGGGATTTAACTGCTCAGGTCCAAGATGTCATATTAAAACTCATATTTGAAGAAATACTTACTAATTCATGTCTATTCCTTGAAATAACGTTTTATAAATCTGATGTGTATAGAAAACGTAAATTGTGACCGTGCAGGTAGTTTAACATATCCAGGAGAAATGCATTGTGTTTGATATTTTAACGAAACGTCTGGTTTGGTATATTAGATTTCCACAATGATCTACCAAAAACCAAAATAAATAGTTAAATGTCAATTTTTAAGACGGGTTGGACAGCAGGTAGCCTAGCGGTTAAGAATGTTGGGCCAGTAACTGAAAGGTCGCTGGTTTGAATCCCAGAGCCGACCTAGGTGGGGGGAAAATTTTAAAACTAGTCGGTGCCCCTTTGCAAGGCAATTAAACCTAAATGTTCCTGTTAGTCACTCTGGATAGACGCGTCTGCTAAATGTTCCTGTTAGTCACTCTGGATAGGAGCGTCTGCTAAATGTTCCTGTTAGTCACTCTGGATAGGAGCGTCTGCTAAATGTTCCTGTTAGTCACTCTGGATAGACGCGTCTGCTAAATGTTCCTGTTAGTCACTCTGGATAGGAGCGTCTGCTAAATGTTCCTGTTAGTCACTCTGGATAGACGCGTCTGCTAAATGTTCCTGTTAGTCACTCTGGATAGGAGCGTCTGTTAAATGTTCCTGTTAGTCACTCTGGATAGACGCGTCTGCTAAATGTTCCTGTTAGTCACTCTGGATAGGAGCGTCTGCTAAATGTTCCTGTTAGTCACTCTGGATAGGAGCGTCTGCTAAATGTTCCTGTTAGTCACTCTGGATAGGAGCGTCTGCTAAATGTTCCTGTTAGTCACTCTGGATAGACGCGTCTGCTAAATGTTCCTGTTAGTCACTCTGGAATGACCATGCAATAGTTAAATGCCTATTTTAAGACTAAACAACATGGTGCTGGCTAGGAAGTGGGCCAATGCTTTTGAGGAAACACTGTGCCAATGTTGACCCCACCCCCACCCCCACCCCCACCCCCGGATGCTTGAGACAAGGCTGTGTGGAATGCCCCTGGGCATGCTGGGCATGCAGGCTGAGTTACTGTGAGGGGGGGACGGAGAGAAGCGGTGGGAGGGGGGGGCGGAGAGAAGCGGTGTGAGGGGGGGGGGGGGGCGGAGAGAAGCGGTGTGAGGGGGGGTGCGGAGAGAAGCGGTGTGAGGGGGGACGGAGAGAAGCGGTGTGAGGGGGGGGCGGAGAGAAGCGGTGTGGGGGGGGGGGAGGCGGTGTGAGGGGGGGGACGGAGAGAAGGGCCCCCCCATCACACCGCTTCTCTGCGCCCCCCCCCCCCCATCACACCGCTTCTCTCCGCCCCCCCCCCCCCCCCCCCGCCCCCCCCACACCGCTTCTCTCCGCATCCCCCCCCACACCGCTTCTCCCCCCCCCCCCCCCCACACCGCTTCTCTCCGCATCCCCCCCCACACCGCTTCTCTCCGCTTCTCTCCCCCTCACACCGGGGGCGGAGAGAAGCGGTGTGAGGGGGGGGCGGAGAGAGTGAGGGGGGGGTGGGCTTATGCACCCCTGCCCAGTCCATTTGAAATCAATCGATTAGGGCCTGGTGAATTTATTTAAAATTAATTTATTTCTTTGAAATTGTTCCATATTGCGTTTTTGTTCAGTAATCTAAGAGATTATCTGGTTTTAATGTCCATTCTAGAATGCCCTTCTAACCAATCAGAAACTACTATTCAACAATGCTGTGGTATAATTAATCAATAAGGCCTGAGCGTGTATAAGACCAATATACGACGGCTAAGGGCTGTTCTTAACCACAACGTAACAACACCCTGAGCACATTGAACTCAAAACACCAATACAAATGTAACAACAGCACAACAAAGTAGAATTGTCTTTTGGCGGATGCCTGTTCATTATAGGATAGACAGAGTCAATGTGGAGGCTATATACAGGGTGTTACGGTACATAGTCAATGTGGAGGCTATATACAGGGTGTTACGGTACAGAGTCAATGTGGAGGCTATATACAGGGGGTACTGGTACAGAGTCAATGTGGAGGCTATATACAGGGTGTTACGGTACAGAGTCAATGTGGAGGCTATATACAGGGTGTTACGGTACAGAGTCAATGTGGAGACTATATACAGGGTGTTACGGTACAGAGTCAATGTGGAGGCTATATACAGGGGGTACCGGTACAGAGTCAATGTGGAGGCTATATACAGGGGGTACCGGTACAGAGTCAATGTGGAGGCTATATACAGGGTGTTACGGTACAGAGTCAATGTGGAGGCTATATACAGGGGGTACCGGTACAGAGTCAATGTGGAGGCTATATACAGGGGGTACCGGTACAGAGTCAATGTGGAGGCTATATACAGGGGGTACCGGTACAGAGTCAATGTGGAGGCTATATACAGGGTGTTACGGTACAGAGTCAATGTGGAGGCTATATACAGGTGGTACCGGTACAGAGTCAATGTGGAGGCTATATACAGGGGGTACTGGTACAGAGTCAATGTGGAGGCTATATACAGGGGGTACCGGTACAGAGTCAATGTGGAGGCTATATACAGGGGGTACCTGTACAGAGTCAATGTGGAGGCTATATACAGGGGTTACCGGTACAGAGTCAATGTGGAGGCTATATACAGGGGGTACCGGTACAGAGTCAATGTGGAGGCTATATACAGGGGGTACTGGTACAGAGTCAATGTGGAGGCTATATACAGGGGGTACCGGTACAGAGTCAATGTGGAGGCTATATACAGGGGGTACCTGTACAGAGTCAATGTGGAGGCTATATACAGGGGTTACCGGTACAGAGTCAATGTGGAGGCTATATACAGGTGGTACCGGTACAGAGTCAATGTGTAGGCTATATACAGGGTGTTACGGTACAGAGTCAATGTGGAGGCTATATACAGGGGGTACCGGTACAGAGTCAATGTGTAGGCTATATACAGGGTGTTACGGTACAGAGTCAATGTGGAGGCTATATACAGGGGGTACCGGTACAGAGTCAATGTGGAGGCTATATACAGGGGGTACCGGTACAGAGTCAATGTGGAGGCTATATACAGGGGGTACTGGTACAGAGTCAATATGGAGGCTATATACAGGGGGTACCGGTACAGAGTCAATGTGGAGGCTATATACAGGGGGTACCGGTACAGAGTCAATGTGGAGGCTATATACAGGGGGTACCAGTACAGAGTCAATGTGGAGGCTATATACAGGGGGTACCGGTACAGAGTCAATGTGGAGGCTATATACAGGGGGTACCGGTACAGAGTCAATGTGGAGGCTATATACAGGGGGTACTGGTACAGAGTCAATATGGAGGCTATATACAGGGGGTACCGGTACTGAGTCAATGTGCGGGGGCACCGGTGTCGAGATAATTGAGGTAATATGTACATGTAGGTAGAGTTATTAATGTGACTATGCATAGATAATAACAGAGTAGCAGCAGCGTAGAAGGGGGGGGGGGGGGGGGGGGGGGGGGCAATGCAAATAGTCTGGGTAGCCATTTGATTAGATGTTCAGGAGTCTTATGGCTTGGGGGTAGAAGCTGTGGTTGTGGTTTATAGCTGCACCAATCAAAACAGTGAATTGTGTCGTCATGAACCAACGCTTTAGTGGTCTAAACCAATCATCTTGGAGCGACGGGGGAGCAGGGTTACAAAGTGGAATCATACCACTCATTTATTCCATTTATAAAGTGATCAGATATATTTTTTTATTATTATTCAGATGGATTATGTACATTTTCTGGTAGAAAAAGTGGTAAAACATCCGTGTTTTAATTTGCTCAGTGTTGGCTTCGGCGAAAATCTGTTTGGCTCAGTTCAGTCGCTACTTGCAAAGAGGAAGAATTTTAGCAGGTGTTTCTGATGAATTAACATTGACGTGCTGGTGGGTGGTAACATGCCAGTAGAAACGCCAGTCAAATAAGTAGACGGAAAAGTATTAGCACGTGGAGAAACACGCCGTTCTGTCCCCACTTCATGCCTCAAAAAATATAATACTTTTGACTAAGTCTATTGACTTTTTGACTTCAATCTTTGTGCAACGTCATGGTTACGCTGTGGGCATCATCTTTTCAAAAGATAGCTTTCCCTCCTTTTTGTTGAGTTGGCTTCCCGGTGGGTCTGTGCAAATGCAGCCCCTTGAGTGCTATTCAATTATATCCTTCAAATATGTCAAAGGTTTAAATATATATATATATATATAGTATTTCAATAATCCTACTTATTAAGCATTTTTTTGTATTCAGTGTTTTTCAGTGCCACATCTAGTTGCTTCTGCCGCGCCATTCCATGTCCTGTTGAGTGAAAGAGGGATATTACAGCGGGGATGACTCTCAACTTGCACCCTAATCCCTATAGAGTGCACTAATTTGGACCAGTGCCCTATCCCACTACATAGGTCTGGAGAGTGGGACTGGAGAGCCATCACACTGCTGCAGTGTTATGAAGGAACTGATAACTGGAGTGCCTGTACAGATACACTACTGCCCAAAATGTTTACATTAAGAATCACAGAAAAACATATCAAAAAATTATTTTGCTTTCTTGTTTTTAGGGTGCCATTTGGGACTGGGTACATAAGCGTCAGGTCACGGTAGGTATAAATAGCGTCATCTGTCATGGCAGCGCAGGGGAAATTTTAACACCAGGAGAGGCTGCCATACAAGTTGCAGAGTAAGACGTCTTGAAGAGGACACCAGTTGTTGCACAGTCATCGTCTTTTTTTTACTTGTCAGCTTTCAGTTTCATTTTACTGAGCGTTATTTTTCTGTGGTGTTTTAACTTTACATCTTTATATTGTTTGATTGATCTACTCCTTTCTAAATGTCTCGATCAGATTTGAGTTATGTCCGTTAACGTTTAGTATAAGCAGCTTCAATCGGATTTTAGCAAAACGTACTGACGCCAAAACACTGTAATCCTAAGTTGTTTATTTTAATACACTTTTAAGAAATGCAGGTAGACCAAACGAACATCAATACTATCTGGATCAATGCCTGTCTCTGGCAGCACCTGTCTAAAGCTGAGTCACTGCTGCTTCTTGCCTGTCCCTGCAACACCTGTCTAAAGCTGAGTCACTGCTGCTTTTTGCCTGTCTCTACAGCACCTAAGTCACTGCTGCTCCTTGCCTGTCTCTGGCATCACCTGTCTAAATATCTGAGTCACTGCTGCTCCTTGCCTGTCTCTGGCAGCACCTATCTAAAGCTGAGTCACTGCTGCTTCTTGCCTGTCTCTGACGGCACCTATCTAAAGCTGAGTCACTGCTGCTCCTTGCCTGTCTCTGGCAGCACCTATCTAAAGCTGAGTCACTGCTGCTTCTTGCCTGTCTCTGTCGGCACCTATTTATAGCTGAGTCACTGCTGCTTCTTGCCTGTCTCTTCAGCACCTATTTATAGCTGAGTCACTGCTGCTTCTTGCCTGTCTCTGGCATCACCTATCTAAAGCTGAGTCACTACTGCTCCTTGCCTGTCTCTGGCAGCACCTGTCTAAAGCTGAGTCACTGCTGCTTCTTGCCTGTCTCTGCAGCACCTGTCTAAAGCTGAGTCACTGCTGCTTCTTGCCTGTCTCTGCAGGACCTATCTAAAGCGGAGTCACTGCTGCTCCTTGCCTGTCTCTAGCAGCACCTGTCTAAAGCTGAGTCACTGCTGCTTCTTGCCTGTCTCTGCAGCACCTATCTAAAGCTGAGTCACTGCTGCTTCTTGCCTGTCTCTGGCAGCACCTATTTATAGCTGAGTCACTGCTGCTCCTTGCCTGTCTCTGGCAGCACCTATTTATAGCTGAGTCACTGCTGCTCCTTGCCTGTCGCTAGCAGCACATATCTATAGCTGAGTCACTGCTGCTTCTTGCCTGTCTCTGCAGCACCTATCTAAAGCTGAGTCACTGCTGCTTCTTGCCTGTCTCTGGCAGCACCTATTTATAGCTGAGTCACTGCTGCTCCTTGCCTGTCTCTGGCAGCACCTATCTAAAGCTGAGTCACTGCTGCTTCTTGCCTGTCTCTGCAGCACCTGTCTAAAGCTGAGTCACTGCTGCTTCTTGCCTGTCTCTGGCAGCACCTATTTATAGCTGAGTCACTGCTGCTCCTTGCCTGTCTCTGGCAGCACCTATCTAAAGCTGAGTCACTGCTGCTTCTTGCCTGTCCCTGCAGCTCCTGTCTAAAGCTGAGTCACTGCTGCTTTTTGCCTGTCTCTGCAGCACCTAAGTCACTGCTGCTCCTTGCCTGTCTCTGGCATCACCTGTCTAAAGCTGAGTCACTGCTGCTCCTTGCCTGTCCCTGCAGCACCTGTCTAAAGCTGAGTCACTGCTGCTTCTTGCCTGTCTTTGGCAGCACCTATTTATAGCTGAGTCACTGCTGCTTCTTGCCTGTCCCTGCAGCTCCTGTCTAAAGCTGAGTCACTGCTGCTTTTTGCCTGTCTCTGGCAGCACCTATCTAAAGCTGAGTCACTGCTGCTTCCTGCCTGTCTCTGGCAGCACCTGTCTAAAGCTGAGTCACTGCTGCTCCTTGCCTGTCCCTGCAGCACCTGTCTAAAGCTGAGTCACTGCTGCTTCTTGCCTGTCTTTGGCAGCACCTATTTATAGCTGAGTCACTGCTGCTTCTTGCCTGTCCCTGCAGCTCCTGTCTAAAGCTGAGTCACTGCTGCTTTTTGCCTGTCCCTGCAGCACCTGTCTAAAGCTGAGTCACTGCTGCTTCTTGCCTGTCTTTGGCAGCACCTATTTATAGCTGAGTCACTGCTGCTTCTTGCCTGTCCCTGCAGCACCTATTTATAGCTGAGTCACTGCTGCTTCTTGCCTGTCTCTGTCAGCACCTATTCATAGCTGAGTCACTGCTGCTTCTTGCCTGTCTCTGGCATCACCTGAGTCACTGCTGCTTCTTGCCTGCCTCTGTCAGCACCTATTTATAGCTGAGTCACTGCTGCTTCTTGCCTGCCTCTGTCAGCACCTATTTATAGCTGAGTCACTGCTGCTTCTTGCCTGTCTCTGGCAGCACCTATTTATAGCTGAGTCACTGCTGCTCCATGCCTGTCTCTGCAGCACCAGTCTAAAGCTGAGTCACTGCTGCTTCTTGCCTGTCTCTAGCAGCACATATCTAAAGCTGAGTTACTGCTGCTCCTTGCCTGTCTCTGCAGCACCTATCTAAAGCTGAGTCACTGCTGCTCCTTGCCTGTCTCTAGCAGCACATATCTATAGCTGAGTCACTGCTGCTTCTTGCCTGTCTCTGCAGCACCTATCTAAAGCTGAGTCACTGCTGCTTCTTGTCTGTCTCTGCAGCACCTATCTAAAGCTGAGTCACTGCTGCTTCTTGCCTGTCTCTGCAGCACCTATCTAAAGCTGAGTCACTGCTGCTTCTTGCCTGTCTCTGGCAGCACCTATTTATAGCTGAGTCACTGCTGCTTCTTGCCTGTCTCTGGCAGCACCTATTTATAGCTGAGTCACTGCTGCTCCTTGCCTGTCCCTGCAGCACCTGTCTAAAGCTGAGTCACTGCTGCTTCTTGCCTGTCTCTGCAGCACCTAAGTCACTGCTGCTTCTTGCCTGTCTCTGGCATCACCTATCTAAAGCTGAGTCACTGCTGCTTTTTGCCTGTCTCTGCAGCACCTAAGTCACTGCTGCTCCTTGCCTGTCTCTGGCATCACCTGTCTAAAGCTGAGTCACTGCTGCTCCTTGCCTGTCTCTGCAGCACCTATCTAAAGCTGAGTCACTGCTGCTTCTTGCCTGTCTCTAGCAGCACATATCTAAATCTGAGTTACTGCTGCTCCTTGCCTGTCTCTGCAGCACCTATCTAAAGCTGAGTCACTGCTGCTTCTTGCCTGTCTCTAGCAGCACCTATCTAAAGCTGAGTCACTGCTGCTTTTTGCCTGTCTCTGCAGCACCTAAGTCACTGCTGCTCCTTGCCTGTCTCTGGCATCACCTGTCTAAAGCTGAGTCACTGCTGCTCCTTGCCTGTCTCTGGCAGCACCTATCTAAAGCTGAGTCACAGGTGCTGTCAGAGACAGGCAAGAAGCAGCAGTGACTCAGCTATAAATAGGTGCTGACTAGGTGCTGACAGAGATAGGCAAGAAGCAGCAGTGACTCAGCTTTAGATTGCTGCTTCTTGCCTGTCTCTGTCAGCACCTATTTATAGCTGAGTCACTGCTGCTTCTTGCCTGTCTCTGTCAGCACCTATTTATAGCTGAGTCACTGCTGCTTCTTGCCTGTCTCTGGCAGCACCTATTTATAGCTGAGTCACTGCTGCTTCTTGCCTGTCTCTAGCAGCACCTATTTATAGCTGAGTCACTGCTGCTCCTTGCCTGTCTCTGCAGCACCTGTCTAAAGCTGAGTCACTGCTGCTTCTTGCCTGTCTCTGGCAGCACCTATCTAAAGCTGAGTCACTGCTGCTTCTTGCCTGTCTCTAGCAGCACCTATCTAAAGCTGAGTCACTGCTGCTTCTTGCCTGTCTCTAGCAGCACCTGTCTAAAGCTGAGTCACTGCTGCTCCTTGCCTGTCTCTAGCAGCACCTATCTAAAGCTGAGTCACTGCTGCTTCTTGCCTGTCTCTGGGAGCACCTATTTATAGCTGAGTCACTGCTGCTCCTTGCCTGTCTCTGGGAGCACCTATTTATAGCTGAGTTACTGCTGCTCCTTGCCTGTCTCTTCAGCACCTGTCTAAAGCTGAGTCACTGCTGCTTCTTGCCTGTCTCTTCAGCACCTGTCTAAAGCTGAGTCACTGCTGCTTCTTGCCTGCTGCCAAACCTGTAGCCTTTCTGGCCCTTTTTCTTGCAGGGCTACACACACACACACACACACACACACACACACACACATCTGTTATCCCCCCCCCCCCCCCCCCCTTTCCCTTTGACAGACTAGTCCCCCTCACGCAACAGTCCGCTCCCTCGCTCCCAATTTAGTCCCCGCTGCTCCCAGGGACTGGAGCACAGTTGGATCATGCTCAGGAGGTGACAGAGCAGCCCCAGTAAAACCGTCTCTCTCTCTCAGCCTGCTCCGTCCACTCCTCTCCCTCTATCCAGCCCAGCCTCTCCTCTCTTCAGCCTCAGAGCCATGGAGCCTTCCCATGAGGTAAGGCAATGAAGCAGAACATTCTCACCTGCTTCCTGATGCATGTTTTTTTGAGGGGGTTTTGAGTGTGTTGACTGCTGCACGCATACATGGATGGTTAGGAACTGAAGACTGCTTCACTGTGAGAGTCTAGGTCTGCTAGAGTTCTAGACAACACCGGTACAGTAGACTGTTGTAAATAGGTATTCTTCTCATCGTTGAGCTGTTAGCGCATTGTGACATCTTATCAACGTTGATACCGTAGCCTACATCTTGTAACCTCAAGTGTGGAAGTGCCAAGCGTCACAAATCCCAGTCTCCAGAGAATTGCTGAGCTGCGAAGCCAAAATACTTCGCTCATTTTTTTTTCTTCTTCTCTCCCCCTGTTCATTGAGACATTGGCTTGCCTCAGAGCAGAAGAAGCTCAAGGTTTATATGAAAATGTAGTTCGATGAGGTTGAAATGAGAACAACATTAACTAACATTAACTTAGTTCAGAGAACTGGAACAGCTTGTAAATGTCTTAGCTGTTAGCTGTTAGCTAAGGCCCTGTGTAGTCCTAC
Organism: Salvelinus namaycush; assembly: GCF_016432855.1. Lineage (NCBI taxonomy): Eukaryota > Metazoa > Chordata > Actinopteri > Salmoniformes > Salmonidae > Salvelinus > Salvelinus namaycush. The sequence continues at coordinate 912,845 of NC_052325.1, read as the reverse complement.
CCCAAGACATTCCTTTAGTTTGTCGCTCTCAGTCCCTGCTTGATATGTGTCAAGGCATTCTTGTTGACAGTGTTAACAAGCTCTTGTTTTGTATTTAGCTTCCTGGCCCTGTGTGGCAAACCTCACACCCGACTACTTTACGGTTGAACTGAACACAATGCCTGTCCTTACAACACACCGTATGAGTTGGCCTACAGTACATATCATGCCAAGTATTGCACATCTTTTTAAATAAGTCGCTGTTATGTTGCTTCTTACTTAAAACCTGTGTATATATTTTTTAATGACTGGGTAATGTCTGTGAGTTCTACTCTGTGAGATCTACTCTGTGAGATCTACTCTGTGAGATCTACTGTGAGATCTACTGTGAGATCTACTCTGTGAGATCTACTCTGTGAGATCTATTCTGTGAGATCTACTCTGTGAGATCTACTCTGTGAGATCTATTCTGTGAGATCTACTCTGTGAGATCTACTCTGTGAGATCTACTCTGTGAGATCTACTCTGTGAGATCTACTCTGTGAGATCTACTCTCTATTCTGTGAGATATTCTGTGCCTATCAGATATGCATCTTCAACCCAGAAATGACATGAAACTCACACAGACAAGCAGAACAAGTAATTAAAGAATCTTCTGTCTTTGTGCAGGTCCCCTTCCTGGATGGCCTCACTATGAAGGAGATAGGTAACTCTCATGTGTTTAGTGTGTGTGTGTGCTGTTGTATCCATACTGTTGTATTACTGCTATACCAGACTGATCTTTTCACACTACCGAGCCGAAACGAACCAACCTGTCCTGGCTCTACCGAGCTGAAACGAACCAATCTGTCCTGGCTCTACCGAGCTGAAACGAACCAATCTGTCCTGGCTCTACCGAGCTGAAACGAACCAATCTGTCCTGGCTCTACCGTGCTGACAGAACCAACCTGTCCTGGCTCTACCGAGCTGAAACGAACCAATCTGTCCTGGCTCTACCGAGCTGAAACGAACCAATCTGTCCTGGCTCTACCGTGCTGACAGAACCAACCTGTCCTGACTCTACCGTGCTGACAGAACCAACCTGTCCTGGCTCTACCGTGCTGACAGAACCAACCTGTCCTGGCTCTACCGAGCCGAAACGAACCAACCTGTCCTGGCTCTACCGAGCTGAAACGAACCAACCTGTCCTGGCTCTACCGAGCCGAAACGAACCAACCTGTCCTGGCTCTACCGAGCCGAAACGAACCAACCTGTCCTGGCTCTACCGAGCTGAAACGAACCAACCTGTCCTGGCTCTACCGTGCTGAAACGAACCAACCTGTCCTGGCTCTACCGAGCTGAAACGAACCAACCTGTCCTGGCTCTACCGAGCTGAAACGAACCAACCTGTCCTGGCTCTACCGTGCTGAAACGAACCAACCTGTCCTGACTCTACCGAGCCGAAACGAACCAACCTGTCCTGACTCTACCGAGCCGAAACGAACCAATCTGTCCTGGCTCTACCGTGCTGACAGAACCAACCTGTCCTGACTCTACCGTGCTGACAGAACCAACCTGTCCTGGCTCTACCGAGCCGAAACGAACCAACCTGTCCTGGCTCTACCGTGCTGACAGAACCAACCTGTCCTGGCTCTACCGAGCCGAAACGAACCAACCTGTCCTGGCTCTACCGAGCTGAAACGAACCAACCTGTCCTGGCTCTACCGAGCCGAAACGAACCAACCTGTCCTGGCTCTACCGAGCCGAAACGAACCAACCTGTCCTGGCTCTACCGAGCTGAAACGAACCAACCTGTCCTGGCTCTACCGTGCTGACAGAACCAACCTGTCCTGGCTCTACCGAGCTGAAACGAACCAACCTGTCCTGGCTCTACCGAGCTGAAACGAACCAACCTGTCCTGGCTCTACCGAGCCGAAACGAACAACCTGTCCTGGCTCTACCGAGCCGAAACGAACCAATCTGTCCTGACTCTACCGAGCCGAAACGAACCAACCTGTCCTGGCTCTACCGTGCTGACAGAACCAACCTGTCCTGGCTCTACCGAGCTGAAACGAACCAACCTGTCCTGGCTCTACCGAGCCGAAACGAACCAACCTGTCCTGACTCTACCGTGCTGACAGAACCAACCTGTCCTGGCTCTACCGAGCTGAAACGAACCAACCTGTCCTGGCTCTACCGAGCTGAAACGAACCAACCTGTCCTGGCTCTACCGAGCCGAAACGAACCAACCTGTCCTGGCTCTACCGAGCTGAAACGAACCAACCTGTCCTGGCTCTACCGTGCTGACAGAACCAACCTGTCCTGGCTCTACCGAGCTGAAACGAACCAACCTGTCCTGGCTCTACCGAGCTGAAACGAACCAACCTGTCCTGGCTCTACCGAGCCGAAACGAACCAACCTGTCCTGGCTCTACCGAGCTGACAGAACCAACCTGTCCTGGCTCTACCGTGCTGACAGAACCAACCTGTCCTGGCTCTACCGTGCTGACAGAACCAACCTGTCCTGGCTCTACCGTGCCGAAACGAACCAATCTGTCCTGGCTCTACCGAGCTGACAGAACCAACCTGTCCTGGCTCTACCGTGCTGAAACGGACCAATCTGTCCTGGCTCTACCGAGCTGACAGAACCAACCTGTCCTGGCTCTACCGTGCCGAAACGAACCAACCTGTCCTGACTCTACCGTGCTGACAGAACCAACCTGTCCTGACTCTACCGAGCCGAAACGAACAACCTGTCCTGACTCTACCGTGCTGACAGAACCAACCTGTCCTGACTCTACCGTGCTGACAGAACCAACCTGTCCTGACTCTACCGAGCCGAAACGAACAACCTGTCCTGACTCTACCGTGCTGACAGAACCAACCTGTCCTGACTCTACCGTGCTGACAGAACCAACCTGTCCTGACTCTACCGTGCTGACAGAACCAACCTGTCCTGACTCTACCGAGCCGAAACGAACAACCTGTCCTGACTCTACCGTGCTGACAGAACCAACCTGTCCTGACTCTACCGTGCTGACAGAACCAACCTGTCCTGACTCTACCGTGCTGACAGAACCAACCTGTCCTGGCTCTACCGTGCTGACAACCAACCTGTCCTGACTCTACCGTGCTGACAGAACCAACCTGTCCTGACTCTACCGTGCTGACAGAACCAACCTGTCCTGGCTCTACCGTGCTGACAGAACCAACCTGTCCTGGCTCTACCGTGCTGACAGAACCAACCTGTCCTGACTCTACCGTGCTGACAGAACCAACCTGTCCTGACTCTACCGTGCTGACAGAACCAACCTGTCCTGACTCTACCGTGCTGACAGAACCAACCTGTCCTGGCTCTACCGTGCTGACAGAACCAACCTGTCCTGGCTCTACCGTGCTGACAGAACCAACCTGTCCTGGCTCTACCGTGCTGACAGAACCAACCTGTCCTGACTCTACCGTGCTGACAACCAACCTGTCCTGACTCTACCGTGCTGACAGAACCAACCTGTCCTGGCTCTACCGTGCTGACAGAACCAACCTGTCCTGGCTCTACCGTGCTGACAGAACCAACCTGTCCTGGCTCTACCGTGCTGACAGAACCAACCTGTCCTGACTCTACCGTGCTGACAGAACCAACCTGTCCTGACTCTACCGTGCTGACAGAACCAACCTGTCCTGGCTCTACCGTGCTGACAGAACCAACCTGTCCTGGCTCTACCGTGCTGACAGAACCAACCTGTCCCGACTCTACCGTGCTGACAGAACCAACCTGTCCCGGCTCTACCGTGCTGACAGAACCAACCTGTCCCGACTTTACCGTGCTGACAGAACCAACCTGTCCCGACTCTACCGTGCTGACAGAACCAACCTGTCCTGACTCTACCGTGCTGACAGAACCAACCTGTCCTGGCTCTACCGTGCTGACAGAACCAACCTGTCCTGGCTCTACCGTGCTGACAGAACCAACCTGTCCTGGCTCTACCGTGCTGACAGAACCAACCTGTCCTGACTCTACCGTGCTGACAGAACCAACCTGTCCTGACTCTACCGTGCTGACAGAACCAACCTGTCCTGACTCTACCGTGCTGACAGAACCAACCTGTCCTGGCTCTACCGTGCTGACAGAACCAACCTGTCCTGGCTCTACCGTGCTGACAGAACCAACCTGTCCTGACTCTACCGTGCTGACAGAACCAACCTGTCCTGGCTCTACCGTGCTGACAGAACCAACCTGTCCCGACTTTACCGTGCTGACAGAACCAACCTGTCCTGACTCTACCGTGCTGACAGAACCAACCTGTCCTGACTCTACCGTGCTGACAGAACCAACCTGTCCTGGCTCTACCGTGCTGACAGAACCAACCTGTCCTGGCTCTACCGTGCTGACAGAACCAACCTGTCCTGGCTCTACCGTGCTGACAGAACCAACCTGTCCTGGCTCTACCGTGCTGACAGAACCAACCTGTCCTGGCTCTACCGTGCTGACAGAACCAACCTGTCCCGACTTTACCGTGCTGACAGAACCAACCTGTCCTGACTCTACCGTGCTGACAGAACCAACCTGTCCTGGCTCTACCGTGCTGACAGAACCAACCTGTCCTGACTCTACCGTGCCGACAGAACCAACCTGTCCTGGCTCTACCGTGCTGACAGAACCAACCTGTCCTGGCTCTACCGTGCTGACAGAACCAACCTGTCCTGGCTCTACCGTGCTGACAGAACCAACCTGTCCTGGCTCTACCGTGCTGACAGAACCAACCTGTCCTGGCTCTACCGTGCTGACAGAACCAACCTGTCCTGGCTCTACCGTGCTGACAGAACCAACCTGTCCTGGCTCTACCGTGCTGACAGAACCAACCTGTCCTGACTCTACCGTGCTGACAGAACCAACCTGTCCTGGCTCTACCGTGCTGACAGAACCAACCTGTCCTGACTCTACCGTGCTGACAGAACCAACCTGTCCTGACTCTACCGTGCTGACAGAACCAACCTGTCCTGACTCTACCGTGCTGACAGAACCAACCTGTCCTGGCTCTACCGTGCTGACAGAACCAACCTGTCCTGGCTCTACCGTGCTGACAGAACCAACCTGTCCTGACTCTACCGTGCTGACAGAACCAACCTGTCCTGACTCTACCGTGCTGACAGAACCAACCTGTCCTGACTCTACCGTGCTGACAGAACCAACCTGTCCTGACTCTACCGTGCTGACAGAACCAACCTGTCCTGGCTCTACCGTGCTGACAGAACCAACCTGTCCTGGCTCTACCGTGCTGACAGAACCAACCTGTCCTCTTCCAGCACGGTTCCAGCTGCTACAGTGGATGTGTAAAACCAACCAGGCCAGTTCAGTACACCTTGGTTTGGCTTGGCTTGGCCTGGCCTGGTTCGGTTTGGCTCGGTAGTGTGAAAAAGCTTCTCTGAGAGTGTGTTAGGACAGTGGTTCTGAAACCTCTTCTCTGGGACCCACCAAGGTTTCACAGTTTTGCTTTGTTCTAACCCTGCACTACCACACCTGATTAACATAACCGAGGGCTTAACGATTAGTTGACATGCTGGCTCTGGAATGGATCAAATCCATGGGGAGAGGGTTTAAGGTTTTATCGGGGTGAGGTTAGAGAAGCCCCCTGTGTCAGGACACTTGACGGACCTGTAGCAGGGTGCTCCCCCCCCTGTTCCTCTCCTCAGCCTCAGCCTCGGCCCCAGATGCCAACGTCTACACCAAGTTCATGATGAACCACTGCTGCTACGACGCCATTCCAACCAGCTCCAAACTGGTCATCTTCGACACCACCTTGCAGGTACGTTCAAGCTCTCCGCCAAAAAACTAAACTTCAACACTGTGAGGTTTGATTCCCAGAGGCCACCACCCGCATGAACATGTATGTCTGTGAGTTACTTTAGATAGAATTGTCTGCTAAATGGCAGATATTGTTTATTTAATAGGTCATAAAACCTTTTTTTGTCTTAAATGGGAATCCCTGAAATGTCTTTGCAACATAGCAATGAGCGACCAGACACCCAACACGACCAGTGTATCAGAGTTACTGTGTTTTTGTTTTGTGTGTTTCAGGTAAAGAAAGCTTTCTTTGCTCTGGTGGCGAACGGCGTCCGAGCGGCGCCACTGTGGGATAACAAGCTACAGTGTTTTGTAGGTAAGGTAACCTGGAACCTGAGCATTTCCCAATCTGGCGTCTAACCTTTAAAGTCCAATGGGTCAGCTATGAGCTTAGACTCCGATTACAGACACCCAGTAATATCAACGCAGCATTCCTCTCAAACCCCAACAACCCTTCTTGGGGGGGGGGATCAGCTAGGCGCCAGTCTGGGTTCAGGGGTTGGGGTCCCTGAAATTAGACCGTAGGTCGGTGAACCATAAACTAAGTGACGGATGATTTGAAATGTGTAAGTTACTGCTGTGTATGTGTGCGACCATTTTCTGGGCTTTTGGTTACACGTTTCTCTGTATTCACGTCTGTGTTTCCTGTGGATAAGTATTTAAAAAAAAATATAAATCCCTTTATGAGGCTACTACACATCCCTCCTTGGCTCTGGGAGGGTTATAAACAGGGGTGTTGATATGATTAAATGCAGATCATCAATTAGCTAGACCAATGCTGGCACCATGCTGGGTCGCTTGGTGGGTGTCCTTTCAAGAAACCTTTGAAAGGAAAGTGGGCCCGGGTCCGTTCCACCCTTCCCACCCGGCTGGTCTGGTTTCTGGGTTAGGGGTGCGTCCCAAAAAAGGACACTGTATTCCCTATGTAGTGCACTACTTTCGACCAGGGTCCTGCACACTATATAGGGAATAGGATTCCATTTGGACCTCAGCCCCTGGGCTGTTTTCTGGGTTTCGAGCCAGGTCCATCCCCTCTGCAGAATTTGGTGCCAGAGTTCTAACTATAGTACAGCACCTGAGCTCCAGTGTCTAGTGGGACTGCAATCTGCAACCCAAACGGCACCCCGTTCCCTCGTCAAAGTAGTGCACTATGTAGGGAATAGGGCTCTGGTCTAAAGTAGTGTACTATATAGGGAATAGGGCTCTGGTCTAAAGTAGTGTACTATATAGGGAATAGGGTTCTGGTCTAAAGTAGTGTACTATATAGGGAATAGGGCTCTGGTCTAAAGTAGTGTACTATGTAGGGAATAGGGTGTCGTCTGGGACAGAATCCTATAATCCCTGCACCCTTTCTGTGGTTATTTATACACAGCTACATCACTGAGAATGTCACCAGGCCTGTCTGTCTCTGTCTGCCTGTCTGCCTGTCTGCCTGTCTGCCTGTCTGTCTGCCTGTCTGTCTGCCTGCCTGCCTGCCTGCCTGCCTGCCTGCCTGCCTGCCTGCCTGCCTGCCTGCCTGCAACATAGTTTAGTCCCAGTTAAAGCTCTGTTCTTTCCCTGTATTCTTCCAGGCATGCTGACCATCACCGACTTCATCAACATTCTCCACCGGTATTGGCAATCTCCTCTGGTGAGTGATCTGTTGTTGTTGGACCTGCCATCCAGATTACTGGAGCTGGAGCACAGAGCAGGAAGCTCATCGTAATGCAGGACCACAGAGGTAGAAGAATGGTTATATAGGACCCTGCTAATGTCTCACTATACACTAGTCTCACACAGTTATACCGCTGTGTTGTATGGTATATATGTGTGTCTCACACGATATACCAGGGCTCTCTAACCGTGTTCCTGGAGAGATACCCTCCTGTAGGTTTTTAACTCCAACCCTGTTCCTACAGGAGGGTACCTCTCCAGGAACAGGGCTGGGGTTAAAACCTCCAAGAGGGTATCTCCAGGAACAGGGCTGGGGTTAAAACCTACAGGAGGGTATCTCTCCAGGAACAGGGTTGGAGTTAAAACCTACAGGAGGGTATCTCTCCAGGAACAGGGCTGGGGTTAAAACCTACAGGAGGGTCTCTCTCCAGGAACAGAGTTGGGGTTAAAACCTACAGGAGGGTATCTCTCCAGGAACAGGGCTGAGGTTAAAACATACAGGAGGGTATCTCTCCAGGAACAGGGTTGGGGTTAAAACATACAGGAGGGTATCTCTCCAGGAACAGGGCTGGAGTTAAAACCTACAGGAGGGTATCTCTCCAGGAACAGGGCTGGAGTTAAAACCTACAGGAGGGTATCTCTCCAGGAACAGGGCTGAGGTTAAAACATACAGGAGGGTATCTCTCCAGGAACAGGGTTGGGGTTAAAACATACAGGAGGGTATCTCTCCAGGAACAGGGCTGGAGTTAAAACCTACAGGAGGGTATCTCTCCAGGAACAGGGCTGGAGTGTAAACCTCCAGGAGGGCATCTCTCCAGGAACAGGGTTGGGGTTAAAACCTACAGGAGGGTATCTCTCCAGGAACAGGGCTGGAGTTAAAACCTCCAGGAAGGTATCTCTCCAGGAACAGGGTTGGAGTTAAAACCTACAGGAGGGTATCTCTCCAGGAACAGGGTTGGAGTTAAAACCTACAGGAGGGTATCTCTCCAGGAACACGGTTGAGATTCCTGCTGTACACTTGTGTCTTCCAGGTAGAGATCTACGAACTGGAGGAGCACAAGATAGAAGACTGTAGAGGTGACTATAAACCTGTAGAGGTGACTATAAACCTGTAGAGGTGACTGGAGACCAGTAGAGGTGACTGGAGACCAGTAGAGGTGACTGGAGACCAGTAGAGGTGACTGGAGACCAGTAGAGGTGACTGGAGACCAGTAGAGGTGACTGGAGACCGGTAGAGGTGACTGTAGACCGGTAGAGGTGACTGTAGACCTGTAGAGGTGACTGGAGACCTGTAGAGGTGACTATAAACCTGTAGAGGTGACTGGAGACCAGTAGAGGTGACTGGAGACCAGTAGAGGTGACTATAAACCTGTAGAGGTGACTGGAGACCAGTAGAGGTGACTGGAGACCAGTAGAGGTGACTGGAGACCAGTAGAGGTGACTGGAGACCAGTAGAGGTGACTGGAGACCTGTAGAGGTGACTGGAGACCTGTAGAGGTGACTGGAGACCTGTAGAGGTGACTGGAGACCAGTAGAGGTGACTATAAACCTGTAGAGGTGACTGGAGACCAGTAGAGGTGACTGGAGACCAGTAGAGGTGACTGGAGACCAGTAGAGGTGACTGGAGACCGACCAGTAGAGGTGACTGGAGACCGACCAGTAGAGGTGACTGGAGACCGACCAGTAGAGGTGACTGGAGACCGACCAGTAGAGGTGACTGGAGACCGACCAGTAGAGGTGACTGGAGACCGACCAGTAGAGGTGACTGGAGACCGACCAGTAGAGGTGACTGGACACCTGTAGAGGTGACTGGAGACCAGTAGAGGTGACTGGAGACCTGTAGAGGTGACTGGAGACCTGTAGAGGTGACTGTAGACCTGACTGTAGACCAGTAGAGGTGACTGGAGACCAGTAGAGGTGACTGGAGACCAGTAGAGGTGACTGGAGACCTGTAGTGGAGACCAGTAGAGGTGACTGGAGACCAGTAGAGGTGACTGGAGACCTGTAGAGGTGACTGGAGACCTGTAGAGGTGACTGGAGACCTGTAGAGGTGACTGGAGACCTGTAGAGGTGACTGGAGACCTGTAGAGGTGACTGTAGACCTGACTGTAGACCAGTAGAGGTGACTGGAGACCAGTAGAGGTGACTGGAGACCAGTAGAGGTGACTGGAGACCAGTAGAGGTGACTGGAGACCAGTAGAGGTGACTGTAGACCGGTAGAGGTGACTGTAGACCTGTAGAGGTGACTATAAACCTGTAGAGGTGACTGGAGACCAGTAGAGGTGACTGGAGACCAGTAGAGGTGACTGGAGACCAGTAGAGGTGACTGGAGACCAGTAGAGGTGACTGGAGACCAGTAGAGGTGACTGTAGACCTGTAGAGGTGACTATAAACCTGTAGAGGTGACTGGAGACCAGTAGAGGTGACTGGAGACCAGTAGAGGTGACTGGAGACCGACCAGTAGAGGTGACTGGAGACCGACCAGTAGAGGTGACTGGAGACCGACCAGTAGAGGTGACTGGAGACCGACCAGTAGAGGTGACTGGAGACCGACCAGTAGAGGTGACTGGAGACCGACCAGTAGAGGTGACTGGAGACCGACCAGTAGAGGTGACTGGAGACCGACCAGTAGAGGTGACTGGAGACCGACCAGTAGAGGTGACTGGAGACCGACCAGTAGAGGTGACTGGAGACCGACCAGTAGAGGTGACTGGAGACCGACCAGTAGAGGTGACTGGAGACCGACCAGTAGAGGTGACTGGAGACCGACCAGTAGAGGTGACTGGAGACTAGTAGAGGTGACTGGAGACTAGTAGAGGTGACTGGAGACTAGTAGAGGTGACTGGAGACCAGTAGAGGTGACTGGACACCTGTAGAGGTGACTGGACACCTGTAGAGGTGACTGGACACCTGTAGAGGTGACTGGAGACCTGTAGAGGTGACTGGAGACCTGTAGTGGAGACCAGTAGAGGTGACTGGAGACCAGTAGAGGTGACTGGAGACCTGTAGAGGTGACTGGAGACCTGTAGAGGTGACTGGAGACCTGTAGAGGTGACTGTAGACCTGTAGAGGTGACTGTAGACCTGACTGTAGACCAGTAGAGGTGACTGGAGACCAGTAGAGGTGACTGGAGACCAGTAGAGGTGACTGGAGACCTGTAGTGGAGACCAGTAGAGGTGACTGGAGACCAGTAGAGGTGACTGGAGACCTGTAGAGGTGACTGGAGACCTGTAGAGGTGACTGGAGACCTGTAGAGGTGACTGGAGACCTGTAGAGGTGACTGGAGACCTGTAGAGGTGACTGGAGACCCGTAGAGGTGACTGTAGACCCGTAGAGGTGACTGTAGACCCGTAGAGGTGACTGGAGACCCGTAGAGGTGACTGGAGACCTGTAGCTACCTAGAAATAGATGGCACAATGAAATCCCCATTTGGATTTTAGTCTAGGTATCCATAAAAGCACTTTGAAACAATTGCTGTAATGTAAAAAAGGCTTTCTGAAATACATTTGATTGATTAAAGTCTTACATTCTCTGTGTTTCCTCCTGCTTCATGCTCCAGAGGAATTTCTGAAGTACTCCAACCATACTCTGATCAGTATCACACCTGACTCCAGGTAACTAGCAGTGCCTCTTGCGGCCTTACCTTCTCTTGCCCTGGTCCCACATTTGTTTGTGCTGTCTTGGCCCCTACTCCTAAGCCGTTGTCGCGACAACCCGTCTCTTGTCTTCTACAGCCTTTTCGATGCCATCTACTCTCTGCTGAAGTATAAGATTCATCGGCTGCCTGTGATCGACCCAGAGTCCGGCAACGTCCTGCACATCCTCACCCACAAACGTATCCTCAAGTTTCTGCATATCTTTGTGAGAACCACTTTCACATTCGCCTATCTGATAAACAACATGTCATGATTCTGGACACTTGATAGCCTGATCCCAGATCTGTTTTTTGACATATCTTTCCGATTTCTATGGCCATTGTGACAAGGACCATAGGAGTTGACAAGACATCTCAAACTGATCTGGAACCAGGTTTTTAGACACTTTTTCTGACGCCATTCTTCCTCCCAGGGCACCATGATCCCGAAGCCTCGGTACCTCCAGAAGAGAATTGAAGAGGTGGACATTGGAACGTTTAAAAAGATTGCTACTGTCCGGGAGACAGACACGGTGTATGACGCCCTGGCCATCTTCGTAGAACGGAGAGTTTCCGCTCTGCCAGTGGTCAATGAGGAGGGTATGTGTCTGGTTTCACCTCGGTGATGATAACGCCTTTAACATTGACTTCCACTAACATTTAGGAAAATTAGAGCTATTTTGTTTTACAATGCCTAATGCTAGGGTTAGCCCTTTAGCCCTAGTTTAAACGCCTAATGCTAGGGTTAGCCCTTTAGCGCTAGTTTAAATGCCTAATGCTAGGGTTAGCCCTTTAGCCCTAGTTTAAACACATAATGCTAGGGTTAGCCCTTTAGCTCTAGTTTGAACGCCTAATGCTAGGGTTAGCCTTTTAGCCCTAGTTTAAATGCCTAATGCTAGGGTTAGCCTTAGTTTGAACACTAAATGCTAGGGTTAGCCCTAGTTTGAACACTAAATGCTAGGGTTAGCCCTAGTTTGAACACTAAATGCTAGGGTTAGCCCTAGTTTGAACACTTAATGCTAGTGTTAGCCCTAGTGTGAACACTAAATGCTAGGGTTAGCCCTAGTTTGAACACCTAATGCTAGGGTTAGCCCTAGTTTGAACACTAAATGCTAGGGTTAGCCCTAGTTTGAACACTAAATGCTTGGGTTAGCCCTAGTTTAAATGCCTAATGCTAGGGTTAGCCCTAGTTTGAACATAATGCTAGGGTTAGCTCTTTAGCCCTAGTTTGAACACCTAATGCTAGGGTTAGCTCTTTAGCTCTAGGTTGAACACTTAATGCTAGGGTTAGCCCTTTAGCTCTAGGTTGAACACTTAATGCTAGGGTTAGCCCTTTAGCTCTAGGTTGAACACTTAATGCTAGGGTTAGCCCTAGTTTGAACGCATAATGCTAGTGTTAGCTCTTTAGCCCTAGTTTGAACACCTAATGCTAGGGTTAGCTCTTTAGCCCTAGTTTGAACACCCAATGCTAGGGTTAGCCCTTTACCTCTAGGTTGAACACTTAATGCTAGGGTTAGCCCTGTAGCGCTAGTTTAAACACCTAATGCTAGGGTTAGCCCTTTACCTCTAGGTTGAACACTTAATGCTAGGGTTAGCCCTGTAGCGCTAGTTTAAATGCCTAATGCTAGGGTTAGCCCTTTACCTCTAGGTTGAACACTTAATGCTAGGGTTAGCCCTGTAGCGCTAGTTTAAATGCCTAATGCTAGGGTTAGCCCTTTACCTCTAGGTTGAACACTTAATGCTAGGGTTAGCCCTGTAGCGCTAGTTTAAATGCCTAATGCTAGGGTTAGCCCTTTACCTCTAGGTTGAACACTTAATGCTAGGGTTAGCCCTTTACCTCTAGGTTGACCACTTAATGCTAGGGTTAGCCCTTTAGCGCTAGTTTAAATGCCTAATGCTAGGGTTAGCCCTTTAGCCCTAGTTTGAACACCCAATGCTAGGGTTAGCCCTTTACCTCTAGGTTGAACACTTAATGCTAGGGTTAGCCCTTTAGCGCTAGTTTAAATGCCTAATGCTAGGGTTAGCCCTTTAGCCCTAGTTTGAACGCCAGCCTTATCTGTATGTCTTCTGTTTTCAGGGAAAGTCAAGGCCCTGTACTCCAGGTTTGATGTGATTGTAAGTGGCACCATGTCAATAACTCTGCATTGAGAAGAAAAACAGCATGATGCAAATAGTTAACATGGGAAATGTCCCATGGGTTTGGCTTCAACCTAGATGCCAAGCGAGGCTACATGTCAAGCATCTTGTATCTGCTATTTTCAAATGTGCCCATATGGAGGAAGTGTTAGGACAGCAAATAGTCTTGTAATGGCCTGTATCATCTGTTACCCCACGTCGTGTCGCTGTAGAATCTGGCCGCTCAGCAGAACTACAACAATCTGAACATGACTATGCAGGAGGCGATCAGCAGCAGGGCCTGCTGTGTGGACGGGGTGCTGAAGTGTTACCCTCACGAGACTCTGGAGACTATCATCGACCGCATTGCTAAGGCAGAGGTAGGACTACTTGATATGATATTTAGTGTGGTTACTTTACTGAAGTGTTTCCCTGCTGGTCGTGGTACTCTGTCCCGCTGTGTCCCTCCTGGCACCCTTTTGTCCTGTGTACAGTAGTATAACTATTGACTCTGGTCCAAAGTAATGCACTACGTAGGGTGTCATTTGCCGTGTCTCTTCCCTTCCTCGTCTTCTTCCACCCTCTCTCCTCTTCCTCCCAGGTTCACCCTCTCTCCTCTTCCTCTCAGGTTCACCCTCTCTCCTCTTCCTCTCAGGTTCACCCTCTCTCCTCTTCCTCTCAGGTTCACCCTCTCTCCTCTTCCTCTCAGGTTCACCCTCTCTCTTCTTCCTCTCAGGTTCACCCTCTCTCCTCTTCCTCCCAGGTTCACCCTCTCTCCTCTTCCTCTCAGGTTCACCCTCTCTCCTCTTCCTCTCAGGTTCACCCTCTCTCCTCTTCCTCCCAGGTTCACCCTCTCTCCTCTTCCTCCCAGGTTCACCCTCTCTCCTCTTCCTCTCAGGTTCACCCTCTCTCCTCTTCCTCTCAGGTTCACCCTCTCTCCTCTTCCTCTCAGGTTCACCCTCTCTCCTCTTCCTCTCAGGTTCACCCTCTCTCTCCTCTTCCTCTCAGGTTCACCCTCTCTCTCCTCTTCCTCCCAGGTTCACCCTCTCTCCTCTTCCTCTCAGGTTCACCCTCTCTCTCCTCTTCCTCTCAGGTTCACCCTCTCTCTCCTCTTCCTCTCAGGTTCACCCTCTCTCTCCTCTTCCTCTCAGGTTCACCCTCTCTCTCCTCTTCCTCTCAGGTTCACCCTCTCTCTCCTCTTCCTCTCAGGTTCACCGTCTCGTGCTGGTGGATAAAGATGACGTGGTGGGGGGGATCGTCTCGCTCTCTGACCTCCTCCAGGCCCTGGTCTTGACCCCGGCAGGTATTGATGCCCTTTTCTCTTAGCACCTGACTGTGGGGTGGGGGGTCCATCTATCACTACCCACCACCTCCCAGCCCCTCCCCAGCCCCAACCCCAGGTAAGCCCACTGGCTGTCGGTCGCCCTCTAGTCCTGCCCTGCTAATTCTGTCCTGCCTGTCCTGCCTTGCCCAGTCCTGTACTGCCTTGCCCTGTCCTGCCTGTCCTGTCTCGTCTCCTCTCGCTTCCTCCTCTCCTCTACTCTCCCCTTCTCCCCTCTCCTCTCCCTTCTTCACCTCTCCCCTCTCATCTCGCCTCCCATCCCCTCATCTCATCTCCCCTCCTCTCCTTTCGCCTCCCCTCTCCCTTCCCCTTCTTTCCTATCCCCTTTCCCTTCTCCTCTCCCCTCATTTCCCCTTCTCCCCTCTCCATTCTCTTATGATTTTTCAACTCCGATACCGATTATTGGAGGACCAAAAAAAGCCGGTCTTTATATATATATTTTTATATATCGGCCAATTAATCGGGATCTGCTTTTCTTTGTAATAATGACAATTACAACAATACTGAATGAACAATGAACACTTTTATTTTAACTTAATATAATACATAAAATCTATTTAGTCTCAAATAAATAATGAAACATGCTCAATTTGGTTTGAATAATGCCAAACACAGTGTTGGAGAAGAAAGTAAAAGTGCAATATGTGCCATGTAAAAAAGCTAACATTTAAGTTCCTTTATCAGAACATGAAAACATATGAAAGCTGGTGGTTCCTTTTAACATGAGTCTTCAATATTCCTTAAGTTTTAGGTTGTAGTTATTATAGGACTATTTCTCTCTCTACCATTTGTATTTCATTAACCTTTGACTATTGGATGTTCTTATAGGCACTATAGTATTGCCAGTCTAATCTCGGGAGTTGATGGGCTTGAAGTCATAAGCTTGTGCTTCAAGCATTGCTAAGAGCTGCTGGCAAACGCAGGAAAGTGCTGTTTGAATGAATGCTTACGAGCCTGCTGCTGCCTACAACCGCTCAGTCAGACTGCTCTATCAAATCATAGACTTAATTATAATATAATAAACACACAGAAATACGAGCCGTTGGTCATTAATATGGTCAAATCCGGAAACTATCATCTCGAAAACAAAACGTTTATTCTTTCGGTGAAATACGGAACCGTTCCGTATTTTATCTAACGGGTGGCATCCATCAGTCTAAATATTCCTGTTACATTGCACAACCTTCAATGTTATGTCATAATTATTTAAAATTCTGCTAAATTAGTTCGCAACGAGCCTGGCGGCGCAAACTGTTGCATATACCCTGACTCTGCTTGCAATGAACACAAGAGAAGTGACACAATTTCCCTAGTTAATATTGCCTGCTAACATGAATTTATTTTAACTAAATATGCAGGTTTAAAAAAATATACTTCTGTGTATTGATTTTAAGAAAGGCATTGATGTTTATGGTTAGGTACATTCGTGCAACGATTGTGATTTTGTTTAATCATCCCCCGTTTGGCGAAGTAGGCTGTGATTCGATGATAAATTAACAGGCACCACATTGATTATATGCAACGCAGGACACGCTAGTTAACCTAGTAATATCATCAACCATGTGTAGTTAACTAGTGATTATGTGAAGATTGATTGTTATTTTATAAGATACGTTTAATGCTAGCTAGCACCTTACCGTGGCTCCCTGCTGCACTCACGTAACAGGTGGTCAGCCTGCCACGCAGTCTCCTCGTGGAGTGCAATGTAATAGGCCATAATCGGCGTCCAAAAATGCCGATTGCCGATTGTTATGAAAACTCGAATCTGTCGACCTCGAGACCAGAGACCAGAAAATCTATCTCTGTGTCTGTGAATAGCCTCTGTAGAGTCAACATGGTATTATATCTCTGTGTCTGGGAATAGCCTCTGTAGAGTCAACATGGTATTATATCTCTGTGTCTGTGAATAGCCTCTGTAGAGTCAACATGGTATTATATCTCTGTGTCTGTGAATAGCCTCTGTAGAGTCAACATGGTATTATATCTCTGTGTCTGGAATAGCCTCTGTAGAGTCAACATGGTATTATATCTCTGTGTCTGTGAATAGCCTCTGTAGAGTCAACATGGTATTATATCTCTGTGTCTGGGAATAGCCTCTGTAGAGTCAACATGGTATTATATCTCTGTGTCTGTGAATAGCCTCTGTAGAGTCAACATGGTATTATATCTCTGTGTCTGTGAATAGCCTCTGTAGAGTCAACATGGTATTATATCTCTGTGTCTGTGAATAGCCTCTGTAGAGTCAACATGGTATTATATCTCTGTGTCTGTGAATAGCCTCTGTAGAGTCAACATGGTATTATATCTCTGTGTCTGTGAATAGCCTCTGTAGAGTCAACATGGTATTATATCTCTGTGTCTGGGAATAGCCTCTGTAGAGTCAACATGGTATTATATCTCTGTGTCTGTGAATAGCCTCTGTAGAGTCAACATGGTATTATATCTCTGTGTCTGTGAATAGCCTCTGTAGAGTCAACATGGTATTATATCTCTGTGTCTGTGAATAGCCTCTGTAGAGTCAACATGGTATTATATCTCTGTGTCTGGGAATAGCCTCTGTAGAGTCAACATGGTATTATATCTCTGTGTCTGTGAATAGCCTCTGTAGAGTCAACATGGTATTATATCTCTGTGTCTGTGAATAGCCTCTGTAGAGTCAACATGGTATTATATCTCTGTGTCTGGGAATAGCCTCTGTAGAGTCAACATGGTATTATATCTCTGTGTCTGTGAATAGCCTCTGTAGAGTCAACATGGTATTATATCTCTGTGTCTGTGAATAGCCTCTGTAGAGTCAACATGGTATTATATCTCTGTGTCTGTGAATAGCCTCTGTAGAGTCAACATGGTATTATATCTCTGTGTCTGTGAATAGCCTCTGTAGAGTCAACATGGTATTATATCTCTGTGTCTGTGAATAGCCTCTGTAGAGTCAACATGGTATTATATCTCTGTGTCTGTGAATAGCCTCTGTAGAGTCAACATGGTATTATATCTCTGTGTCTGTGAATAGCCTCTGTAGAGTCAACATGGTATTATATCTCTGTGTCTGTGAATAGCCTCTGTAGAGTCAACATGGTATTATATCTCTGTGTCTGTGAATAGCCTCTGTAGAGTCAACATGGTATTATATATCTGTGTCTGTGAATAGCCTCTGTAGAGTCAACATGGTATTATATCTCTGTGTCTGTGAATAGCCTCTGTAGAGTCAACATGGTATTATATCTCTGTGTCTGTGAATAGCCTCTGTAGAGTCAACATGGTATTATATCTCTGTGTCTGGGAATAGCCTCTGTAGAGTCAACATGGTATTATATCTCTGTGTCTGTGAATAGCCTCTGTAGAGTCAACATGGTATTATATCTCTGTGTCTGTGAATAGCCTCTGTAGAGTCAACATGGTATTATATCTCTGTGTCTGTGAATAGCCTCTGTAGAGTCAACATGGTATTATATCTCTGTGTCTGTGAATAGCCTCTGTAGAGTCAACATGGTATTATATCTCTGTGTCTGTGAATAGCCTCTGTAGAGTCAACATGGTATTATATCTCTGTGTCTGTGAATAGCCTCTGTAGAGTCAACATGGTATTATATCTCTGTGTCTGTGAATAGCCTCTGTAGAGTCAACATGGTATTATATCTCTGTGTCTGTGAATAGTCTCTGTAGAGTCAACATGGTATTATATCTCTGTGTCTGTGAATAGCCTCTGTAGAGTCAACATGGTATTATATCTCTGTGTCTGTGAATAGCCTCTGTAGAGTCAACATGGTATTATATCTCTGTGTCTGTGAATAGCCTCTGTAGAGTCAACATGGTATTATATCTCTGTGTCTGGGAATAGCCTCTGTAGAGTCAACATGGTATTATATCTCTGTGTCTGGGAATAGCCTCTGTAGAGTCAACATGGTATTATATCTCTGTGTCTGTGAATAGCCTCTGTAGAGTCAACATGGTATTATATATCTGTGTCTGTGAATAGCCTCTGTAGAGTCAACATGGTATTATATCTCTGTGTCTGTGAATAGCCTCTGTAGAGTCAACATGGTATTATATCTCTGTGTCTGTGAATAGCCTCTGTAGAGTCAACATGGTATTATATCTCTGTGTCTGTGAATAGCCTCTGTAGAGTCAACATGGTATTATATCTCTGTGTCTGTGAATAGCCTCTGTAGAGTCAACATGGTATTATATCTCTGTGTCTGGGAATAGCCTCTGTAGAGTCAACATGGTATTATATCTCTGTGTCTGTGAATAGCCTCTGTAGAGTCAACATGGTATTATATCTCTGTGTCTGTGAATAGCCTCTGTAGAGTCAACATGGTATTATATCTCTGTGTCTGGGAATAGCCTCTGTAGAGTCAACATGGTATTATATCTCTGTGTCTGTGAATAGCCTCTGTAGAGTCAACATGGTATTATATCTCTGTGTCTGGGAATAGCCTCTGTAGAGTCAACATGGTATTATATCTCTGTGTCTGTGAATAGCCTCTGTAGAGTCAACATGGTATTATATCTCTGTGTCTGTGAATAGCCTCTGTAGAGTCAACATGGTATTATATATCTGTGTCTGGGAATAGCCTCTGTAGAGTCAACATGGTATTATATCTCTGTGTCTGTGAATAGCCTCTGTAGAGTCAACATGGTATTATATCTCTGTGTCTGGGAATAGCCTCTGTAGAGTCAACATGGTATTATATCTCTGTGTCTGTGAATAGCCTCTGTAGAGTCAACATGGTATTATATCTCTGTGTCTGGGAATAGCCTCTGTAGAGTCAACATGGTATTATATCTCTGTGTCTGGGAATAGCCTCTGTAGAGTCAACATGGTATTATATCTCTGTGTCTGGGAATAGCCTCTGTAGAGTCAACATGGTATTATATCTCTGGCCTGCTACGTCCCAAATGGCACCCTATTCCCTATGTAGTGCACTACTTTGGACCCTATTCCCTATATAGTGCACTACTTTTGACCAGATATGGACCCTGGTCAAAAGTAGAGCACTATGTATGGAATAGGGTGCGAATTGGCAGCCTCTGTGTGAGAGGAGGCTGTAGTCAGTCTGTTCTGTGTGAGAGGAGACTGTAGTCAGTCTGTTCTGTGTGAGAGGAGGCTGTAGTCAGTCTGTTCTGTGTGAGAGGAGGCTGTAGTCAGTCTGCTCTGTGTGAGAGGAGGCTGTAGTCAGTCTGCTCTGTGTGAGGAGACTGTAGTCAGTCTGCTCTGTGTGAGAGGAGACTGTAGTCAGTCTGCTCTGTGTGAGAGGAGACTGTAGTCAGTCTGTTCTGTGTGAGAGGAGGCTGTAGTCAGTCTGCTCTGTGTGAGAGGAGACTGTAGTCAGTCTGCTCTGTGTGAGAGGAGGCTGTAGTCAGTCTGTTCTGTGTGAGAGGAGGCTGTAGTCAGTCTGCTCTGTGTGAGAGGAGACTGTAGTCAGTCTGCTCTGTGTGAGGAGACTGTAGTCAGTCTTCTGTGTGAGAGGAGACTGTAGTCAGTCTGCTCTGTGTGAGAGGAGACTGTAGTCAGTCTGCTCTGTGTGAGAGGAGACTGTAGTCAGTCTGCTCTGTGTGAGAGGAGACTGTAGTCAGTCTGCTCTGTGTGAGAGGAGACTGTAGTCAGTCTGCTCTGTGTGAGAGGAGACTGTAGTCAGTCTGCTCTGTGTGAGAGGAGGCTGTAGTCAGTCTGCTCTGTGTGAGAGGAGGCTGTAGTCAGTCTGCTCTGTGTGAGAGGAGACTGTAGTCAGTCTGCTCTGTGTGAGAGGAGACTGTAGTCAGTCTGCTCTGTGTGAGAGGAGACTGTAGTCAGTCTGCTCTGTGTGAGAGGAGACTGTAGTCAGTCTGCTCTGTGTGAGAAGAGGCTGTAGTCAGTCTGCTCTGTGTGAGAAGAGGCTGTAGTCAGTCGGTTCTGTGTGAGAGGAGGCTGTAGTCAGTTGGTTCTGTGTGAGAGGAGACTGTAGTCAGTCTGTTCTGTGTGAGAGGAGGCTGTAGTCAGTCTGCTCTGTGTGAGAGGAGGCTGTAGTCAGTCTGCTCTGTGTGAGAGGAGGCTGTAGTCAGTCTGCTCTGTGTGAGAGGAGGCTGTAGTCAGTCTGCTCCGTGTGAGAGGGAGGCTGTAGTCAGTCTGCTCTGTGTGAGAGGAGGCTGTAGTCAGTCTGCTCTGTGTGAGAGGAGGCTGTAGTCAGTCTGCTCTGTGTGAGAGGTGACTGCAGTAAACCAATCTGCTTGGCCCATTTCTTCTTGTTTGCACAGCGTTTGATTTGAACATGAAAACGGCGTCTTTGTCTTTGATGTTTCTGAGCTGCCAATCTGCATAAAATAAAACATGGACAAAAAAATGAAACCATTTAAGACGGCACATCTTCATACTGGAGGTGAAAACAGACGTGCTTGATTTTTGTAATGTCTCTGTCAAAAATAATGATTTGTTGATCTGCTTCTTTTTTTTTTACAGAGATTTCACGAAGAGCTCAAACTCTGACCACTGAAGAAAAATCGGGACACTAATAATGAATGAAGACAGAAACTCTGTAAATATTTTTGATCATGCTCGGTAACTTTAAAATGCTTTTTAAAAGGTTTATTATTTTCTGCAGAATAACACCAAAACTTTCATATTTTTATATTCATACTTATGTTTGTGTTTGTTTTAGTATTTGTTTGTATAAATGTTTTATTTAAATAATGTACATTTTATAAAATCTCTCCTATACCGTTCAAAGTATTATATACAGTACAGTTCAAAAGTATTTTATATATATACAGTAGGGAGAACAAGTATTTGATACACTGCTGATTTTGCAGGTTTTCCTACTCACAAAGCATGTAGAGGTCTGTAATTTTTATCATAGGTACACTTCAACTCTGAGAGACGGAATCTAAAACAAAAATCCAGAAAATCACATTGTATGATTTTTACGTAATTAATTTGCATTTTATTGCATGACATAAGTATTTGATCACCTACCAACCAGTAAGAATTCCGGCTCTCACAGACCTAGGTGTAGGTCTAGGTGATTTGTATGTCTATGGTGGCCTGATATGGTTGCCAATCAGAGGCAGCTGTTTATCGTTGTCTCTGATTGGGGATCCTATTTAGGTAGCCATTTACCAGTTTGGTGTTTGTGGGTTCTTGTCTATGTGTAGTTGCCTGTCAGCACTCGTTTTGTTAGTTTGTTAGTTTGTTTGTTTGTTCAGTGTTTCATTCTTTTAATAAATAAGAATGTACGCATACCACGCTGCACCTTGGTCCGATCTTTACAACAAACGTGACAGAAGAACCCACCAGAAAAGGACCAAGCAGCGTGTTCAGAAGGAGCGGACATCATGGACATGGGACCAGATTTTGGACGGTAAAGGATCCTGGACGCGTGAGGAAATATTGTCAGGAGAGGATAGCCTACCATGGAAGCAGGTGGAGATAGCGCAGGAGGAACGGCGACGATACGAGGGGACACGGCTAGCACGGAAGCCCGAGAGGCAGCCCCAATAATTATTTTTTGGGGGGGGGGGCCACACGAGGAGATTGGCTGAGTCAGGTTGGAGACCTGAGCCAACTCCTCGTGCTTACCGTGGGGAGCGTGTAACTGGTCAGGCACCGTGTTATGCAGAGATGCGCACGGTGTTTCCAGTTTGCATTCATAGCCCGGTGCGCTCTATTCCAGCTCCTCGCATTTGCCGGGCTAGAATGGGCATCCAGCCAGGACGGATGTTGGACCAGGATATCCTGCGTCGGCTCTGTGTACTGTGTCTCCGGTGCGTCTGCACAGCCCAGTGCGTCCTGTGCCAGCGCCCCGCACTTGCCGGGCTCAAGTGAGCATCCAGCCAGGACGCATTGTTCCAGCTCTACGCTCCAGATCTCCAGTGCGCCTCCACAGTCCAGTACGTCCTGTTCCTGCTCCTCGCACTCGCCCTGAGGTGCGTGTCATCAGCCCTGTACCACCATTTCCGGCACCACGCATCAGGCTTCCAGTGCGCTTCCCAGTCCAGAGCTTCTGGCGACAGTACCCAGTCCAGAGCTTCCGGCGACAGTACCCAGTCCAGAGCTTCCGGCGACAGTACCCAGTCCAGAGCTTCCGGCGACAGTACCCAGTCCAGAGCTTCCGGCGACGTTTCACAGTCCAGAGCTTCCGGCGACGTTTCACAGTCCGGAACCTCCGGCGACGGTCCCCAGTCCGGGGCCTCCGGCGGCGATCCCCAGTCCGGGGCCTCCGGCGACGGGCCACAGTCCGGGCCTCCGGCGACGGGCCACAGTCCGGGGCCCACCCGGACCCTCCCCTATAGGTTCAGGTTTGCGGCCGGGAGTCCGCACCTTTGGGGGGAGGTGTACTGTCACGCCCTGATCTGAGATATCTCTGTTTTCTTTATATTTTGGTTAGGTCAGGGTGTGACTAGGGTGGGTACGTTAGTTTTTGTATTGTCTAGGGTTTTTTGTATGTCTAGGTGATTTGTATGTCTATGGTGGCCTGATATGGTTCCCAATCAGAGGCAGCTGTTTATCGTTGTCTCTGATTGGGGATCATATTTAGGTAGCCATTTTCCCTTGGTGTTCGTGGGTTCTTGTCTATGTGTAGTTGCCTGTCAGCACTCGTTTGTATAGCTTCACGTTTTGTTTTGTTAGTTTGTTAGTTTGTTCAGTGTTTCATACTTTTAATAAATAAGAATGTACGCATACCACGCTGCACCTTGGTCCGATTCATACGACGGACGTGACACAGTCAAAGTATTTTATATATATATATACACAGTATCAGTAGAAGTATTTTATATATATATATACAGTACCAGTCAAAAGTTTGGACACACCTACTCATTCAAGGGTTTTTATTTATTTTTACTACTTTCTACATTGTAGAAAAATGAGGATCTGATACCAAATCTTTTCAACCTGAGGGGGAAGAACATTTTCTTTGGTAACAGTAGAAACAGAAAGGTGTAGGGGTTGAGTGGGAGGTAGGACAGCAGTCTGCCAGGAAGAACAGCAGTCTGCCGGGGAGGACAGCAGTCTGCCAGGGAGGACAGCAGTCTGCCAGGGAGGACAGCAGTCTGACAGGGAGGACAGCAGTCTGCCAGGTAGGACAGCAGTCTGCCAGGACAGGAGTCTCCTGATGAAGAAGGAGCCTCACCTATGACCCTGCCTACCCCCTGACCCTGCCTACCCCCTGACCTTTGCCTACCCCCTGACCCTGCCTACCCCCTGACCTTTGCCTACCCCCTGACCTTTGCCTTCCCCCTGACCCTGGCCTATCCCCTGACCCTGCCTACCCCCTGACCCTGCATACTCCCTGACCCTGCATACTCCTTGACCCTTGCCTACCCCTTGACTCTGCATACCCCCTGACCCTGCCTAGCCCCTGACCTTTGCCTACCCCCTGACCCTGCCTACCCCCTGACCCTGCCTACCCCCTGACCTTTGCCTACCCCCTGACCTTTGCCTTCCCCCTGACCCTGGCCTATCCCCTGACCCTGGCCTATCCCCTGACCCTGCCTACCCCCTGACCCTGCATACTCCTTGACCCTTGCCTACCCCTTGACTCTGCATACTCCCTGACCCTGCATACTCCCTGACCTTTGCCTACCCCCGTACCCTGCATACTCCCTGACCCTGCCTACACCCTGACCCTGCCTACCCCCTGACCCTGCATACTCCCTGACCTTTGCCTACCCCCGTACCCTGCCTACCCCCGTACCCTGCCTACCCCCTGACCCTGCCTACCCCCGTACCCTGCCTACCCCTTGACTCTGCATACTCCCTGACCCTGCATACTCCCTGACCCTGCCTACCCCCTGACCCTGCATACTCCCTGACCTTTGCCTACCCCCGTACCCTGCATACCCCCTGACCCTGCCTACCCCCTGACCTTTGCCTACCCCCTGACCCTGCCTACCCCCTGACCTTTGCCTACCCCCTGACCTTTGCCTACCCCCTGACCTTTGCCTACCCCCTGACCTTTGCCTACCCCCTGACCCTGCCTACCCCCTGACCCTGCCTACCCCCTGACCTTTGCCTACCCCCTGACCCTGCCTACCCCCTGACCTGGATGCTACTGTCTGTGCCTCATAACAGTCTTGAAAGGTCAACTTAAAAAATGTTTGTAATACTTGGATCAATGTAAAAGTATTTTCAGACAAACATTAAACATGTAAATAAACTGAAATTAAAATAGCCTTACAATTTGTCATAGCAATATTCATAACAATTGAACCGTTTAATTTTGTAGCGGGGTTGAGTCTCTCTCTACCTCAAGAACGTAAAGCGTACAAATCTTTTGCAGTAGCCATTAGTATCAGGTGATATCAGTATCAGGTGATTTCTTACATCTTATTTGTTCTTTATGCAATGTTCAATTACACAGTTGCAGTCATCCATTGTAAACCAGTCACCCGAAAAGGTGAACATACAGCTGAGGTTCTAGGCTGACATTACGGAAACCTGTGTAAAAAGATTGATGTTGTCAATACTGATTTCACATTCTACTGAATTAAATTTAATAAATTGTTACCACTGAATATCTAGTGTTTATTACAAGCATTAGGCCGAGAACGTGTGTTTTGGTAGACACACCAAGCATTAGTCTGAGACCGTGTGTTTTGGTAGACACACCAAGCATTAGTCTGAGACTGTGTGTTTTGGTAGACACACCAAGCATTAGGCCGAGACTGTGTGTTTTGGTAGACACACCAAGCATTAGTCTGAGACCGTGTGTTTTGGTAGACACACCAAGCATTAGGCCGAGACTGTGTGTTTTGGTAGACACACCAAGCATTAGGCCGAGACCGTGTGTTTTGGTAGACACACCAAGCATTAGTCTGAGACTGTGTGTTTTGGTAGACACACCAAGCATTAGTCTGAGACCGTGTGTTTTGGTAGACACACCAAGCATTAGTCTGAGACTGTGTGTTTTGGTAGACACACCAAGCATTAGTCTGAGACCGTGTGTTTTGGTAGACACACCAAGCATTAGTCTGAGACAGTGTGTTTTGGTAGACACACCAAGCATTAAGCCGAGACCGTGTGTTTTGGTAGACATACAAAGCATTAGTCTGAGACCGTGTGTTTTGGTAGACACACCAAGCATTAGTCTGAGACCGTGTGTTTTGGTAGACATACAAAGCATTAGTCTGAGACCGTGTGTTTTGGTAGACATACAAAGCATTAGTCTGAGACCGTGTGTTTTGGTAGACACACCAAGCATTAGTCTGAGACCGTGTGTTTTGGTAGACACACCAAGCATTAGTCTGAGACCGTGTGTTTTGGTAGACATACAAAGCATTAGTCTGAGACAGTGTGTTTTGGTAGACACACCAAGCATTAGTCTGAGAACGTGTGTTTTGGTAGACACACCAAGCATTAGTCTGAGAACGTGTGTTTTGGTAGACACACCAAGCATTAAGCCGAGAACGTGTGTTTTGGTAGACACACCAAGCATTAGTCTGAGACTGTGTGTTTTGGTAGACACACCAAGCATTAAGCCGAGGCCGTGTGTTTTGGTAGACACACCAAGCATTAGTCTGAGACCGTGTGTTTTGGTAGACACACCAAGCATTAAGCCGAGGCCGTGTGTTTTGGTAGACACACCAAGCATTAAGCCGAGAACGTGTGTTTTGGTAGACACACCAAGCATTAAGCCGAGAACGTGTGTTTTGGTAGACATACAAAGCATTAGTCCGAGACCGTGTGTTTTGGTAGACACACCAAGCATTAGTCTGAGGCCGTGTGTTTTGGTAGACACACCAAGCATTAAGCCGAGAACGTGTGTTTTGGTAGACACACCAAGCATTAGTCTGAGGCCGTGTGTTTTGGTAGACACACCAAGCATTAGTCTGAGGCCGTGTGTTTTGGTAGACACACCAAGCATTAGTCTGAGGCCGTGTGTTTTGGTAGACACACCAAGCATTAAGCCGAGAACGTGTGTTTTGGTAGACACACCAAGCATTAGTCTGAGGCCGTGTGTTTTGGTAGACACACCAAGCATTAGTCTGAGGCCGTGTGTTTTGGTAGACACACAAAGCATTAGTCTGAGACTGTGTGTTTTGGTAGACATACAAAGCATTAGTCTGAGGCCGTGTGTTTTGGTAGACACACCAAGCATTAAGCCGAGAACGTGTGTTTTGGTAGACATACAAAGCATTAGTCCGAGACCGTGTGTTTTGGTAGACATACAAAGCATTAGTCTGAGACTGTGTGTTTTGGTAGACACACCAAGCATTAAGCCGAGAACGTGTGTTTTGGTAGACACACCAAGCATTAGTCTGAGGCCGTGTGTTTTGGTAGACACACCAAGCATTAAGCCGAGAACGTGTGTTTTGGTAGACACACCAAGCATTAGTCTGAGGCCGTGTGTTTTGGTAGACACACCAAGCATTAGTCTGAGGCCGTGTGTTTTGGTAGACACACCAAGCATTAGTCTGAGGCCGTGTGTTTTGGTAGACACACCAAGCATTAAGCCGAGAACGTGTGTTTTGGTAGACACACCAAGCATTAGTCTGAGGCCGTGTGTTTTGGTAGACACACCAAGCATTAGTCTGAGGCCGTGTGTTTTGGTAGACACACAAAGCATTAGTCTGAGACTGTGTGTTTTGGTAGACATACAAAGCATTAGTCTGAGGCCGTGTGTTTTGGTAGACACACCAAGCATTAAGCCGAGAACGTGTGTTTTGGTAGACATACAAAGCATTAGTCCGAGACCGTGTGTTTTGGTAGACATACAAAGCATTAGTCTGAGACTGTGTGTTTTGGTAGACACACCAAGCATTAAGCCGAGAACGTGTGTTTTGGTAGACACACCAAGCATTAGTCTGAGGCCGTGTGTTTTGGTAGACATACAAAGCATTAGTCTGAGGCCGTGTGTTTTGGTAGACATACAAAGCATTAGTCTGAGGCCGTGTGTTTTGGTAGACATACAAAGCATTAGTCTGAGGCCGTGTGTTTTGGTAGACACACCAAGCATTAGTCTGAGGCCGTGTGTTTTGGTAGACACACCAAGCATTAAGCCGAGAACGTGTGTTTTGGTAGACATACAAAGCATTAAGCCGAGAACGTGTGTTTTGGTAGACCTGATAGAACTGGACAACAGAACCCTATTGATAGAACTGGACAACAGAACCCTATAGATAGAACTGGACAACAGAACCCTATAGATAGAACTGGACAACAGAACCCTATAGATAGAACTGGACAACAGAACCCTATTGATAGAACTGGACAACAGAACCTGATAGAACTGGACAACAGAACCTGATAGAACTGGACAACAGAACCTGTTGATAGAACTGGACAACAGAACCTGTTGATAGAACTGGACAACAGAACCTGTTGATAGAACTGGACAACAGAACCTGTTGTTAGAACTGGACAACAGAACCTGTTGTTAGAACTGGACAACAGAACCTGTTGATAGAACTGGACAACAGAACCTGTTGGTAGAACAGGACAACAGAACCTGTTGGTAGAACTGGACAACAGAACCTGTTGATAGAACTGGACAACAGAACCTGTTGATAGAACTGGACAACAGAACCTGTTGATAGAACTGGACAACAGAACCTGTTGATAGAACTGGACAACAGAACCTGATAGAACTGGACAACAGAACATGTTGATAGAACTGGACAACAGAACCTGTTGATAGAACTGGACAACAGCACCTGTTGATAGAACTGGACAACAGCACCTGTTGATAGAACTGGACAACAGCACCTGTTGATAGAACTGGACAACAGCACCTGTTGATAGAACTGGACAACAGAACCTGTTGATAGAACTTGACAACAGAACCTGTTGATAGAAGTGGACAACAGAACCTGTTGATAGAACTGGACAACAGAACCTGTTGATAGAACTGGACAACAGAACCTGTTGATAGAACTGGACAACAGAACCTGTTGATAGAACTGGACAACAGAACCTGTTGATAGAACTGGACAACAGAACCTGTTGATAGAACTGGACAACAGAACCTGTTGATAGAACTGGACAACAGAACCTGTTGATAGAAGTGGACAACAGAACATGTTGATAGAAGTGAACAACAGAACCTGTTGATAGAACTGGACAACAGAACCCTATAGATAGAACTGGACAACAGAACCTGTTGATAGAACTGGACAACAGAACCTGTTGATAGAACTGGACAACAGAACCTGTTGATAGAACTGGACAACAGAACCTGAAAGAACTGGGATAGAATTGGACAACAGAACCTGTTGATAGAACTGGACAACAGTCTGGTGGTGAACGGGATACGTTGTAGTGTCGTCGTTGTGTGGTAGACGGGATACTCCGTCTGTCCTCTCCCAGTCCACGCTTGGCGGCTGGAGTGAATCAGAGTTCAAAGTTCATACCCCGTTGCCATGCTTATATGCTCATGCTATATTCTGGCTGGTATTGTCGAAATTCATCATATTCGACGTGTAGATCGTCCTCTTCACGTGGGAATACAATGCTAATTTCATTAGGTAGCTGAGATTGGCTTTGCTCTGTAGGTGTCACCTGTCCTTCTAACGTCAAGGCCGTCGCCTTAATGTCCCCGGAACAGGAAGTTATATTGTCGTCAAGGCTTTATATAGGAAGGGAGAGGAGGGCATGTTTCATAGTTTATAACCAATGTCTCTTCACGTGGGCGGGCCACTGAGTTGTGCCTAATTCACTCATGAAAACCCAATTCTCCCATTTTAGAAGCTAAAATCACATTTCATCCCCTCACAAATAATTTCATATTCAAACATTTAAATTGAACAACAATTCCATGTGAATCTGATAACTATAATGTGTAGACTTTCCACTGTACAGTTTATGTCATCCTATCATTGATGAGAATGTCTCAGATAACAACCGAACTGACATCATATTCATGAAGTACCAACGCATATGTTCAACTGGTCGGATTACCAAAATATGGTTAATTTCCCCCCACCTTCTGATTTCCCTAGAATCTCTATGTTAACCAAGAGATTTTTAATCGTCGAGTGAGGGAGTTGGAATCCCTGTAGACAGTCACAGCTCTCAGCCTCTTTCCTCACCACATCCAGAACAGAGTCCACCAGCTCCCGCTCCCTCTGTGTAGTTGCCTTTAGCCCAGTTGTTACCAGCACCACTCTGCCCTATTGAGCAGAAAAATACATTTGAGACTTTTTCAATACATTCATTAGCCAGTTTTCCCCAATGTTAGTTCATGTTATCTGTGTTGTGTGTAACCTGAGTGATTTGGCTAATACACATTGAAAATATTTGACTGATGACATCCTTGTGACATCAACTTATTTGTATTTACAAACATCACATACCAAAGACAAAGTTATCTAGTCTAAAGGTTTGTCCTAATAGTCCAGAGTGAACTGAATCCATTCCCGACTCCAGATCCTAATAGTCCAGAGTGAACTGAATCCCTGCCTGACTCCAGATCCTACTGGTCCAGAGTGAACTGAATCCATTCCTGACTCCAGATCCTACTGGTCCAGAGTGAACTGAATCCATTCCTGACTCCAGATCCTACTGGTCCAGAGTGAACTGAATCCATTCCCGACTCCAGATCCTAATAGTCCAGAGTGAACTGGATCCCTGCCTGACTCCAGATCCTACTGGTCCAGAGTGAACTGACTCCCTGCCTGACTCCAGATCCTACTGGTCCAGAGTGAACTGAATCCATTCCTGACTCCAGATCCGTCAGCATGGCTCTGGGAACATATTTTCCTCCTGTTGGGACACAAATGCCGTAGAATTAATGTCAAATAGTCCAACTAGACAGCTAGCTAATGTTACAAAGTTAAAAGTTGTTCACGTTGACCCACCAGTTGTCTCGTTGTAGTAGAGATGTATAAATGTTGTTCACGTTGACCCACCGGTTGTCTCATTGTAGTAGAGATGAATAAATGTTGTTCACGTTGACCCACCGGTTGTCTCGTTGTAGTAGAGATGTGTAAATGTTGTTCACGTTGACCCACCGGTTGTCTCATTGTAGTAGAGATGAATAAATGTTGTTCACGTTGACCCACCGGTTGTCTCATTGTAGTAGAGATGAATAAATGTTGTTCACGTTGACCCACCGGTTGTCTCATTGTAGTAGAGATGTATAAAAGTTGTGCATGTTGACCCACCGGTTGTCTCGTTGTAGTAGAGATGTATAAAAGTTGTTCACGTTGACCCACCGGTTGTCTCGTTGTAGTAGAGATGTATAAAAGTTGTTCACGTTGACCCACCGGTTGTCTCATTGTAGTAGAGATGTATAAATGTTGTTCACGTTGACCCACCGGTTGTCTCATTGTAGTAGAGATGTATAAATGTTGTTCACGTTGACCCACCGGTTGTCTCATTGTAGTAGAGATGAATAAATGTTGTTCACGTTGACCCACCGGTTGTCTCATTGTAGTAGAGATGAATAAATGTTGTTCACGTTGACCCACCGGTTGTCTCATTGTAGTAGAGATGTATAAATGTTGTTCACGTTGACCCACCGGTTGTCTCATTGTAGTAGAGATGAATAAATGTTGTTCACGTTGACCCACCGGTTGTCTCATTGTAGTAGAGATGAATAAATGTTGTTCACGTTGACCCACCGGTTGTCTCATTGTAGTAGAGATGAATAAATGTTGTTCACGTTGACCCACCGGTTGTCTCATTGTAGTAGAGATGAATAAATGTTGTTCACGTTGACCCACCGGTTGTCTCATTGTAGTAGAGATGTGTAAATGTTCACGTTGACCCACCAGTTGTCTCATTGTAGTAGAGATGTATAAATGTTGTTCACGTTGACCCACCGGTTGTCTCATTGTAGTAGAGATGTGTAAATGTTCACGTTGACCCACCAGTTGTCTCATTGTAGTAGAGATGTATAAATGTTGTTCACGTTGACCCACCAGTTGTCTCATTGTAGTAGAGATGTATAAATGTTGTTCACGTTGACCCACCAGTTGTCTCATTGTAGTAGAGATGTATAAATGTTGTTCACGTTGACCCACCAGTTGTCTCATTGTAGTAGAGATGTGTAAATGTTCACGTTGACCCACCGGTTGTCTCATTGTAGTAGAGATGTCTTCTCTTTCCACATACAGAACAGTCTTAGTAGAAAATAATTTAATTTCCCACATTCTTTGCGCATACAATATACATTAGTTCAGTATACAGACAATATACAGTAGCTCAGTATACAGTACAATATACAGTATATACAGTACCATATACAGTATCTCATGAAACAGTACAATACACAGTAGCTCAGTATACAGTACAATATACAGTATCTCATGAAACAGTACAATACACAGTAGCTCAGTATACAGTACAATATACAGTATCTCAGTATAGTATCTCAGTACAGTATCTCAGTATACAGTCCAGTATATAGTACAATATACAGTAGCTCAGTATACAGTACAGTATCTCAGTATACAGTACAGTATATAGTACAATATACAGTATCTCAGTATTTGTATTATTTATTTTATAGTATTTTTTTGCTTATCCTTATAACTTCAGTCTTGGGTTGTCAGGGTTACATGTGTACTGCGGTTGTGGGACCAGTTGGACGAACTGCCAAATGAATCTAAAATGACATTGAAGGTGTCTTATGGTAGAGAAATGAACATTAAATTCAGGGATGTAAAAAACAATTGGGCACAAAATGTGAGAGAAATAAGCTTTTTGTGCGTATGGAACATTTCTGAGATATTTTGTTTCAGCTCATGAAATATGGGACCAACACTTGACATGTTGCGTTTATATTTTTGTTCAGTATATTTACATCGACTGGTATTTCCATCAATGAATAGGCAGAAAATAGACTAACGGAAACCCTGGTTCTTTGAAAGTTTCCCTGGGAGGTTTTATAAACTCTCTGAGAATGGAAATTAAAGGTTATTTCCTTCACGCTCCTGTTATGTTGCGGGTCAATTTGACCCATTTCTCACTTTTGATTTGTCTAAAATACTAGGTAACCTCTCTTTATCTCCATGAAATGAAGTGACTTTTCCTCATTTAGGGTCATGAACCTAACTTCCAAATGTGGACTCGCTGGGTGTGTTGTGGATTTTGTATACAAACAGGATGTTGTGGGTCATTTTAACCCGGAAGCTTTCATGTGTATAGATATTTACACAGGTCCAAAATAAACAAGTGTCTTTGATGTATTTGGTTTTGACTGGTTCTGATTGTACTTTTATAATTATATTTGGGTGAAAATGAGCTTCTCCTTCTCAGTGTGAGAACAGCAGATCTCTGACACAAACACTCAACAATGAGCTCCAAACAGAAAATGCTTGTTTGTGAGAAAGGCAAATATGTTTAACAAATAGTTCTTAAATATAGACTTTTTTTTAAATCAAATGTTCTTGACATTTTTTCTTTCTGAAAAAGTATGACAAGATAAAATAAAGTTTTGTCTGTTTTTATTTGGTTCTTTGACTGTAGAGTTTAAACTGTGCTGGTCTGTCTGACCCACAATGGATGTTGTTTTTCTTCAGCAAAGCACAAGGGTTAAAACATTCACTGAATGTTTCAATAAGACTTTTAATAACACTGACAGCTTAGTTTGGTTTAACTGTTGTGAACTCCCAGCACAGAGAGGACACATGGAAATTAATTTCCTTAGGCATGAATCATTCAAAAACATTTTTTATTGTGACACGGCATCAGTGAGATTCAAATCATAATCATCTGTTTTCTATCCAAGGATGGCGCTCGCATTACGAAGCTGTTCATTTGAGTTTTATTCAAACAGACCCCATTTCAAACGAAACAAGGACTCATTAAGATCATCAACACACCTGAACACACTGGACAAGATGGAGGACAGACAAGAGTTTTATTGATGCTGAGAATGGAATGGAATGTTTTTTAAATAACATTCTTAGAACGTTCTCTGAACCTTACAAACGTTTTCTTGTGGTTTTTTTATCAACAATTTGATACCGTGACTTTAAATAGAACGATGAGGTAACCTGTAGTAAACTTAATGCTTGAAGTACTGACATTTCCCACAGAAAAAAAAACATTTGTTTCTTAAATGTTCTTTTGAACTATTTGAGAACATTCCCAATGTCAAACGAGTTGAAGAATATTCGTATAACATTACCAAAAAATTTAAATGAAATGTAACATTGTTTTTAGGAAATAATCTGTTATTAAAGTAATGAAATACCATTGAAAATAATGTGTTTTTGACCAGTTCCTTAAAATGTGATGAGAATGGTCCAAAGACAAGCATCTACCCTGCACCATTCCCAGAACGTTGTGTGAAGATTGTATGTAAAATAACCACAGGACCAACCACGCTCTCACCAAGCCCAAAGAAACATATGGTTCTCAGAACATTATGTACTAGCTGGGACACACACACACACACACTCAAATCCACAATTTAATATTTGTAGGTTTTGCTGAGATTCCTAAAGTCCATAGTAATCCATGAGAATAATGAACAGACAGGAATCTATCACGGCTCCAGCATCCTCAACAAAGCTCAGTTTAAACCTGTTAAACTCTGGCGCCCTCTGGTGGCTCTAAGCCACACCTATACTTTATAATACCTTTAGGAAATACGTTTCAAACTATAAGTCTTACAAACACGTGGATAGTACTGTTAGAAAGGTAATAACTGTGGGTTTCTGATACAGTTGTAAGTATTCAACTGTGACTATTACAGAACCAGAGCAACAACAGGCAAAGAAAAGCAACATTTTTCCTAGATTTTGTTCCTTCTTTTTGGGGAGTGTTTTGGTTCCCCAATTGTCCCCATGTCAGGGAATAAGAGATTTGAAAGTCTAGGATTGAAATCAAATATGTCACCAATTACTGTTTTTTTTTTTTTAAAGTGCAGGGCTTGTGCTATGCCTTTTTTTTGTCCTTGAGTGATATACAGTTGCTTAAAAAAGTATTCACCCCCTTGACTTTTTCAAAATGTTGTGTTACAGCCTGAATATAAAATGGATGAAATTTCGATTTTTTTTTGTTGTCACTGGCCTCCACACAATACCCCATTAATGTCAAAGTGGGATTTTTGTTTTTGACATTTTTACAAATTACAAGAAAATGAAACGCTTAAATATCTTGAGTCTTAGGTATTTAAACATTTGTTTATCAAGTCACATAGTCAGAGCCGGTTCCACACATAAACGATCGCATAGGAAACCTGGCCGCTAGGAACTCTCAACTTACTATTGAGAGTAAGAATAGTGGAATACACCAAGGTGCAATTTATAAATGTGGTTGTGTATCAGAAGTTTTTCTCTTATGTCAGTCACTGACAGTCACTCCATTAGCCATGTCAGCTAACCATTTTTAGATTGGTATCAGCTATCTTAATAACTTGTAGTAATCATGGCCAAATACTGACAGGGCACAACTCGTCCGTCTTTGTCACGGATTGGCTATTGCAGCAGACGACCCACACCTGGGTTCTACTCCTATCAGCTAAAAACAAGAAGAAGCGGCTCCAGTGGACACGCCATCACCAACACTGGACAACTGAGGAGTGGAAAAAACATTTCCTGGTCTGACAAATCCCGGTTCCTGTTGCGTCATGCCGATGGCAGAGTCAGGATTTGGAGGAAGAAGCATGAGTCCATGGCAGGACTCATGGTGGTGTAATAGTGTGGGGAATGTTAGGTCCCTTCATACCCATTGAGCAAAGTTGATAACAATTGAGCCAAGTTTCCATGCACCGAAGAATTCAGGCTGTTCTGGAGGCAAAGGGGGGGGGGGTACCTAATAAATATATGTTATTTATACATATTTCTGCTGTTGGGAAGAGAATAGGATGTTTATGCTGAAAAATATGCTACGACATGGCTATGTATATTTGGTCACATGGAAGTCTGTGATTTATGTTTACTAAAGGTTAATGAGGCAATAAAAATGTGATGTGACAAAAAATTTGACTAAAATGAAAGAACATTTACTTGACTAAAATGGCCCACTGTTTTCATCATTTAGACTAAAGCATTATTGAAACAACAAAAATGTGACTAAGACAATGATATTTTCGTCAAAATGGCTAAGACTAAATCTAAAAAAAAAGAGTGCCCAAATTAACACTAAATTGCATACTCTATGAATATTTAAATTTACATTTTAGTCATTTAGCAGACGGCCTTATCCAAAGAGACTTCCAGTTAGTGCGTTCATCCTAAGAATGCTAGGTGGGACAACCACATCTCACAGTCATAGCTCGTATATTTTTCCTCAATAAAGTGGCTACCAGCAAAGTCAGTGCTGGTACACTGTAAAACCTAACAGTATATCTTGCTAAACTAATTAAGTACAATTTACTCAAAAGTTACTAAAAGTTTCTTATTTTCACTCAGTGGTTATTATTCAATTATTAATTATTGTAGATTGTACTCAATCAGATTGAGTGTAATTTGATAGAACAAATTAGTGTTTACAACTTGTGTAATAGTTTGACCTGGATTACGTCTGACTTCCTCTACATTGACGTTCTTCAAATGTTCCTCAAAGGCACTTTGCAGGTTTTTGAAAATGATTTCCAACATGGCGGCACAATCTCTTCAATTCATCAAATTGAAATGATCTCCGTAGCTTTTATCAAATATTGTAAAAAGTTATTAATTGTTAAATTGTATCATGTGTGCTAAACTGTTGAATTTTTAAGCATCATTTGTAAAGCTAGCGATCAGGCTAACTGGCAGACAAGTCATGGCTAACGTTATGTCATAACACGATTGGTGTCCCTAAATCGAGACAGTTGCTGCTCAATACGCGATAATGTGATTAGAATGGCGTTGTAAACAGCCAACTTTCCGAGACATAGACATGTCTGATATGGGCAGAAAGCTTAAATTATTGTTAATCTAACTGCAGTGTCCAATTTACAGTAGCTTTACAGTGAAAACAAATACCATGCTATTGTTTGAGGAGAGTGTAGAACAACTTGTATCATGGCAACTGGTTTGATACATTCATGTACTTACATTCAGTAATCTTGCTCTGATTTGTCATCCTGAGGGTCCCAGAGAAAAACTGTAGTGTAGTTTTTGTTTGATAACATCTATTTTTATATTCAGATGTAGGAACTGGGTTCTACAATTTGACCCCCACTGCGGTCTCTGGCTCCACGCCCGCCGGGCCATCTAGATGCGTGAAGGTTGGTGTATTTTCTGTAGGGAAGCGAATGATCCATTATATATGACATTCCTGGGAGTGTGTAAACTTACATTTGTTATTAACATATGTGTTTGTATGTTCTCTATATTTATGCACTTGAAAAAGTATCAATTGAGCAATTCGGCACATTTGGGTGAACTCGGGAAGGACACCTGGCAGACTTGACACAAAATATTGCTTAGTGATATAATTCTTCAATGATCAGTCTAAAAGATGCTGCCATCTTGTGGACAACATCTAAATTACACCGATAATCCTACATCAAAGGCAGATCTTTCTCTTGCATTTCAAAGATGATGCAAAAAACTAAAACACATGTTGTTTTTTTGTTTGTATTATCTTTTACCAGATCTTAATGTGTTATATTCTCCTACATTAATTTCACATTTCCACAAACTACAAAGTGTTTCCTTTCAAATGGTATCAATAATATACACTGCTCAAAAAAATAAAGGGAACACTTAAACAACACAATGTAACTCCAAGTCAATCACACTTCTGTGAAATCAAACTGTCCACTTAGGAAGCAACACTGATTGACAATAAATTTCACATGCTGTTGTGCAAATGGAATAGACAACGGGTGGAAATTATAGGCAATTAACAAGACACCCCCAATAAAGGAGTGATTCTGCAGGTGGTACCAAAGACCACTTCTCAGTTCCTATGCTTCCTGGCTGATGTTTTGGTCACTTTTGAATGCTGGCGGTGCTCTCACTCTAGTGGTAGCATGAGACGGAGTCTACAACCCACACAAGTGGCTCAGGTAGTGCAGCTCATCCAGGATGGCACATCAATGCGAGCTGTGGCAAGAAGGTTTGCTGTGTCTGTCAGCGTAGTGTCCAGAGCATGGAGGCGCTACCAGGAGACAGGCCAGTACATCAGGAGACGTGGAGGAGGCCGTAGGAGGGCAACAACCCAGCAGCAGGACCGCTACCTCCGCCTTTGAGCAGGAGGAGCACTGCCAGAGCCCTGCAAAATGACCTCCAGCAGGCCACAGATGTGCATGTGTCTGCTCAAACGGTCAGAAACAGACTCCATGAGGGTGGTATGAGGGCCCGACGTCCACAGGTGGGGGTTGTGCTTACAGCCCAACACCGTGCAGGACGTTTGGCATTTGCCAGAGAACACCAAGATTGGCAAATTCGCCACTGGCGCCCTGTGCTCTTCACAGATGAAAGCAGGTTCACACTGAGCACATGAGCACATGTGACAGACGTGACAGAGTCTGGAGACGCCGTGGAGAACGTTCTGCTGCCTGCAACATCCTCCAGCATGACCGGTTTGGCGGTGGGTCAGTCATGGTGTGGGGTGGCATTTCTTTGTGGGGCCGCACAGCCCTCCATGTGCTCGCCAGAGGTAGCCTGACTGCCATTAGGTACCGAGATGAGATCCTCAAAGCCCTTGTGAGACCATATGCTGACACATGCACATTTGTGGCCTGCTGGAGGTCATTTTGCAGGGCTCTGGCAGTGCTCCTCCTGCTCAAAGGCGGAGGTAGCGGTCCTGATGCTGGGTTGTTGCCCTCCTACGGCCTCCTCCACGTCTCCTGATGTACTGGCCTGTTCTGATCTGTTATCTGTATAACCCATCAAGTCAAAAAAAAAAATCCAAATAGGAGATATTCTGTCATTCGTTGGAGGTTATTTAACAAGCTACGTAACTTTTGTCATTTGACTTTTTTTTGACTGCTGTTACAAAGTTAGTGTGATTTGGCAACGCTATAAGCCTTCTCGGGGTGTGCTCTGTGGGTCTTGATCGCGCTCTCTGTTGAAATAGCCCAGGCTTACTGCTGAAATGCGCTGAACTAACTGGGGAACATGGTAACGATCACAATTTATGCCTGTTTTTCGCAATTCACAATAATGTAATTTGCGATCAAAGTTACTCTATCATTTACTAAATAGCAGTTTCACTTGCTGTGAAATCATTACATTGTGGCACCACCAAGACGGCCAGGTGGCGCAGTGACAATCTTATTTTGGGTGAACCCTGGCATAGTGATCATATCTTGGCTTTAAACGTTTTAAATGGGCCCTTTCCCATTTCCCAGGACTTTTGGGCTAAGTATGAATTATTCCTCGTATTGAAACTTGGTAGATTTTGGGGAAAATATGAATCCCTACCTCTACTCTCCTCCTTTCTGTTCTTCATCTCTTCCTCTCATCTTCTCCTCTTTGCTCTCCCTATTTTTTCCTCCTCTCATCTAATTAATTTATTTAATCATGTCCTCCTCCTCTCGTCTTTGTTCCCCCCCTCTTCCTCTCCTCTCCCCTCTCCTCTTCTTTGTTCCCCCTCTTCCTCTCCTCTCCCCTCTCCTCTTCTTTGTTCCCCCTCTTCCTCTCCTCTCCCCTCTCCTCTTCTTTGTTCCCCCTCTTCCTCTCCTCTCCCCTCTCCTCTTCTTTGTTCCCCCTTTTCCTCTCCTCTCCCCTCTCCTCTTCTTTGTTCCCCCTTTTCCTCTCCTCTCCCCTCTCTTCCTCTCCTCTCCCATTTGTTCCTCCTCTTTTCCTTTCCTCTCCCCTCTCTTCCTCTCCCCTCTCTTCCTCTCCCCTCTCTTTCTCTCCAGTCTAATTGACAGGCCCAGTGGGAATGTGGTTCTCACCGCCACCTCTCTCTCTTCCCCTCTCTTTCTCTGCCGCTGACTCTTTTGTAATCCACCTCAACCAGGAAAATGTAATTAAGAGGAGAAGAGGGGAGAGCAGAAAAAGAGGTGAAAATCAAACTAATCCCCAGGGAGACAGGTCTGTCGGATGGGAAGAAAGAGACGAGTCGTTTGGATAGATGATTGGTATTTTTTAGATTCTGAGCCGAGCCCAAAAGGGTTGAACTAGGAGGCTTATTCCTCCATCTCACTCAGTCTTTGTCCCATTCTGAAAATCAGCTAGCTGTCTGTCTGCGTCACTTCTTTATGTACATGCCTTGCTTCTACCAGCACAGAGCACATCATCTTTCTGCATTTAGTCCCCTTTTTTTACCTCGTATTCTTCTGTCTTCTCTTTCTGTCTCTGTTACATGGCATCCCCTATGTCCTTCCCCACTGGAAGAGTCCTCTGTCACCTGCATGGACCAAATATCACTGTTACATGGCAAGAGTAGGAAATCCTCTCTCTCAGGTTCACATTGTGTGTGTGTGTGTGTGTGTGTGTGTGTGTGTGTGTGTGTGTGTGTGTGTGTGTGTGTGTGTGTGTGTGTGTGTGTGTGTGTGTGTGTGTGTGTGCACTTCACATGTCTTCCCCTTCTCCACTTACTCTGCTGTTAGCATTGTATGACACAATAAAGTTTGAACTTGGAGGAGGAGTCTTCTGTAACTCAGTTGGTAGACCAGCGCCAGGATAGTGGGTTTGATTCCCGGGGCCACCAGAACATTAAACGCATGCACGCCCTGACTAACTAATCACTTTGGATAAAAGCATCTGCTTAATGTCATATACAGTACCAGTCAAAAGTATTATATACAGTACCAGTCAAAAGTAGTATATGTTTTACCAGTCTAAAGTATTATATACAGTACCAGTCAAAAGTATTATATACAGTACCAGTCAAAAGTATTATATACAGTACCAGTCAAAAATATTATATACAGTACCAGTCAAAAGTATTATATACAGTACCAGTCAAAAGTAGTATATACAGTACCAGTCAAAAGTATTATATACAGTACCAGTCAAAAGTATTATATACAGTACCAGTCAAAAGTAGTATATGCAGTACCAGTCTGAAGTATTATATACATTACTAGTCAAAAGTAGTATATGCAGTACCAGTCAAAAATATTATATACAGTACCAGTCAAAAGTATTATATACAGTACCAGTCAAAAATATTATATACAGTACCAGTCAAAAGTATTATATGCAGTACCAGTCTAAAGTATTATATACAGTACCAGTCAAAAGTATTATATGCAGTACCAGTCAAAAGTAGTATTTGCAGTACCAGTCAAAAATATTATATACAGTACCAGTCAAAAGTATTATATGCAGTACCAGTCAAAAGTATTATATACAGTACCAGTCTAAAGTATTATATACAGTACCAGTCAACAGTATTATATACAGTACCAGTCAAAAGTAGTATATGCAGTATGAGTCTAAAGTATTATATACAGTACCAGTCAAAAGTATTATATGCAGTACCAGTCAAAAGTATTATATGCAGTACCAGTCAAAAGTATTATGTGCAGTACCAGTCAAAAGTATTATATGCAGTACCAGTCTAAAGTATTATATACAGTACCAGTCAAAAGTATTATATGCAGTACCAGTCAAAAGTATGATATACAGTACCAGTCAAAAGTATTATATACAGTACCAGTCAAAAGTAGTATATGTTTTACCAGTCTAAAGTATTATATACAGTACCAGTCAAAAGTATTATATACAGTACTATGCAAAAGTATGATATACAGTACCAGTCAAAAGTATGATATTAAACAGTACCAGTCTAAAGTATTATATACAGTACCAGTCAAAAGTAGTATATGTAGTACCAGTCTAAAGTATTATATACAGCACCAGTCAAAAGTATTATATACAGTACCAGTCAAAAGTAGTATATGCAGTACCAGTCAAAAGTAGTATATGCAGTACCAGTCAAAAGTAGTATATGCAGTACCAGTCTGAAGTATTATATACAGTACTAGTCAAAAGTATTATATACAGTACCAGTCAAAAGTAGTATATGCAGTACCAGTCAAAAATATTATATACAGTACCAGTCAAAAGTATTATATGCAGTACCAGTCAAAAGTAGTATATGCAGTACCAGTCTGAAGTATTATATACAGTACTAGTCAAAAGTAGTATATGCAGTACCAGTCAAAAATATTATATACAGTACCAGTCAAAAGTATTATATGCAGTACCAGTCAAAAGTAGTATATACAGTACCAGTCAAAAATAGTATATACAGTACCAGTCAAAAGTATTATATGCAGTACCAGTCTAAAGTATTATATACAGTACCAGTCAAAAGTATTATATACAGTACCAGTCAAAAGTAGTATTTGCAGTACCAGTCAAAAATATTATATACAGTACCAGTCAAAAGTATTATATACAGTACCAATCTAAAGTATTATATACAGTACCAGTCAACAGTATTATATACAGTACCAGTCAAAAGTATTATATGCAGTACGAGTCAAAAGTATTATATACAGTACCAGTCTAAAGTATTATATACAGTACCAGTCAAAAGTATTATATGCAGTACCAGTCAAAAGTATTATATGCAGTACCAGTCAAAAGTATTATATGCAGTACCAGTCAAAAGTATTATATGCAGTACCAGTCTAAAGTATTATATACAGTACCAGTCAAAAGTATTATATGCAGTACCAGTCAAAAGTATGATATACAGTACCAGTCAAAAGTATTATATACAGTACCAGTCAAAAGTAGTATATGTTTTACCAGTCTAAAGTATGATATACAGTACCAGTCAAAAGTATTATATACAGTACCAGTCTAAAGTATTATATACAGTACCAGTCAAAAGTAGTATATGTAGTACCAGTCTAAAGTATTATATACAGCACCAGTCAAAAGTATTATATACAGTACCAGTCAAAAGTATGATATACAGTACCAGTCTAAAGTATTATAGGCAGTACCAGTCTAAAGTATTTTATACAGTACCAGGCAAAAGTATTATATGCAGTACCAGTCAAAAGTATTTTATGCAGTACCAGTCTAAAGTATTATATACAGTACCAGTCAAAAGTAATTTTATGCAGTACCAGTCAAAAGTATTATATGCAGTACCAGTCAAAAGTATTATATGCAGTACCAGTCTACAGTATTATATACAGTACCAGTCAAAAGTATTATATGCAGTACCAGTCAAAAGTATTATATGCAGTACCAGTCAAAAGTATTATATGCAGTACCAGTCTAAAGTGTAGCCACATCTACTCAGTCCAAGGTTTTTCTTTATTTTTTTCTATTTTCTACATTGTAAAGACATCAAAACGATGAAATAACACATATGGAATCATGTAGTCACCAAAAAGTGTTAAACAAAATAAAATCTATTTTATATTTGAGATTCTTTGAAGTAGCCACCCTTTGTCTTGATGACAACTTTGCACACTCTGGAAACACATTGAACTTTGATGGAAACACATTGAACTTTGATGGAAACACATTGAACGTTGATGGAAACACATTGAACTTTGATGGAAACACATTGAACGTTGATGGAAACACATTGAGCTTTGATGCAAACACATTGAGCTTTGATGGAAACACATTGAACTTTGATGGAAACACATTGAACTTTGATGGAAACACATTGAACTTTGATGGAAACACATTGAACTTTGATGGAAACACATTGAGCTTTGATGGAAACACATTGAACTTTGATGGAAACACATTGAACTTTGATGGAAACACATTGAACGTTGATGGAAACACATTGTACTTTGATGGAAACACATTGAACGTTGATGGAAACACATTGAACGTTGATGGAACACATTGAACGTTGATGGAAACACATTGTACTTTGATGGAAACACATTGAACTTTGATGGAAACACATTGAGCTTTGATGGAAACACATCGAACTTTGATGGAAACACATTGAACTTTGATGGAAACACATTGAACGTTGATGGAAACACATTGAATGTTGATGGAAACACATTGAACTTTGATGGAAACACATTGAACTTTGATGGAAACACATTGAACTTTGATGGAAACACATTGAACGTTGATGGAAACAAATTGAACGTTGATGGAAACACATTGAACTTTGATGGAAACACATTGAAGGTTGATGGAAACACATTGAACTTTGATGGAAACACATTGAACTTTGATGGAAAGACATTGAACTTTGATGGAAACACATTGAACTTTGATGGAAACACATTGAGCTTTGATGGAAACACATTGAACTTTGATGGAAACACATTTAACTTTGATGGAAACACATTGACCGTTGATGGAAACACATTGAACTTTGATGGAAACACATTGAGCTTTGATGGAAACACACTGAACGTTGATGGAAACACATTGAACGTTGATGGAAACACATTGAACTTTGATGGAAACACATTGAACGTTGATGGAAATACATTGAACGTTGATGGAATCACATTGAACTTTGATGGAAACACATTGAACTTTGATGGAAACACATTGAGCTTTGATGGAAACACATTGAACTTTGATGGAAACACATTGAACTTTGATGGAAACACATTGAACGTTGATGGAAACACATTGTACTTTGATGGAAACACATTGAACTTTGATGGAAACACATTGAACGTTGATGGAAACACATTGAACTTTGATGGAAACACATTGAACGTTGATGGAAACACATTGAACTTTGATGGAAACACATTGAACTTTGATGGAAACACATTGAACTTTGATGGAAACACATTGAATGTTGATGGAAACACATTGTACTTTGATGGAAACACATTGAACTTTGATGGAAACACATTGAACGTTGATGGAAACACATTGAACTTTGATGGAAACACATTGAATGTTGATGGAAACACATTGAACTTTGATGGAAACACATTGAACTTTGATGGAAACACATTGAACTTTGATGAAAACACATTGAGCTTTGATGGAAACACATTGAACGTTGATGGAAACACATTGAACTTTGATGGAAACACATTGACCGTTGATGGAACACATTGTACTTTGATGGAAACACATTGAACTTTGATGGAAACACATCGAACTTTGATGGAAACACATTGAATGTTGATGGAAACACATTGAACTTTGATGGAAACACATTGAACTTTGATGGAAACACATT
Organism: Salvelinus namaycush; assembly: GCF_016432855.1. Classification (NCBI taxonomy): domain Eukaryota; kingdom Metazoa; phylum Chordata; class Actinopteri; order Salmoniformes; family Salmonidae; genus Salvelinus; species Salvelinus namaycush. The sequence continues at coordinate 868,394 of NC_052325.1, read as the reverse complement.
GAATGTTGATGGAAACACATTGAACTTTGATTGATCCTGAGGGTCCCAGAGAAAAACTGTAGCGTAGTTTTTGTTTGATAACATCTATTTTTATATTCAGATGTAGGAACTGGGTTCTACAATTTGACCCCCACTGCGGTCTCTGGCTCCACGCCCGCCCGGCCATCTAGATGTGTGAAGGTTGGTGTATTTTCTGTAGGGAAGCTAACGATCCATTATATATGACATCCCTGGGAGTGTGTAAACTTACATTTGTTATTAACATATGTGTTTGTATGTTCTCTATATTTATGCACTTGAAAAAGTATCAATTGAGCAATTCGGCACATTTGGGTGAACTCAGGAAGGACACCTGGCAGACTTGACACAAAATATTGCTTAGTGATATAATTCTTCAATGATCAGTCTAAAAGATGCTGCCATCTTGTGGACAACATCTAAATTACACCAATAATCCTACATCAAAGGCAGATCTTTCTCTTGCATTTCAAAGATGATGCAAAAAACTAAAATAGAAAACACATGTTGTTTTTTTGTTTGTATTATCTTTTACCAGATCTTAATGTGTTATATTCTCCTACATTAATTTCACATTTCCACAAACTACAAAGTGTTTCCTTTCAAATGGTATCAATAATATACATATCTTTGCTTCAGGTCTTGAGCTACAGGTAGTTAGATTTGGGTATGAGTCATTTTATGTGAAAATTGAAAGGAAAAGTGTGTGATACATTTTAAAGCCATTTAAGCTACTGCCATTATCAGTAAAGAAAAAAAGCATAATGAAAGCTGGAAATGAAATGCAGTCAAGTCAAGTTCTGCAAGACGACGACGTGAAGCTAACTGGACCTGAAAGGATGCTATGCACTTGTTTTGTTTTCCACACACAAGATACAAACATTATATTATTATATTATTATTATATATTATTATATTATTATATTATTATTATATTATTATTATATATATTATTATATTATTATATTATAATTATATTATTATATTATTATATTATTATTATATTATTATTATATTATTATTATATTATTATATTATTATTATATTATTATTATAATATTATTATTATATTATTATATTATTATATTGTTATTATATTATTATTCTATCATTATTATATTATTATATTATTATTATATATTATTATATTATTATTATATTATTATATTATAATTATATTATTATATTGTTATTATATTATTATTCTATCATTATTATATTATTATATTATTATTATATTATTATTATATATATTATTATATTATTATATTATAATTATATTATTATATTATTATTATATTATTATTATATTATTATATTATTATTATATTGCACGCTGCTGCTGCTGCTGCTGCCTGATGTGTCACACGGGGAATCAATCGGCTAACGTTAGATAGTTACTGGATGTCATTTTTAACCGTTGTTTTGTATGTGGTACAGTTTTGGAGAATTCCTAAATTGTTAATATTCCACTCTTCATCTCCCCCGTTAAGATACTGTACCTTGATATTTAAACTATTTCCACTCTTCATCTCCCCGTTATTCATGGACTGATCTGTTATCTGTATAACCCATCAAGTCAAAAAAAAAAATCCAAATAGGAGATATTCTGTCATTCTTTGGAGGTTATTTAACAAGCTACGTAACTTTTGTCATTTGACTTTTGTTTGACTGCTGTTACAAAGTTAGTGTGATTTGGCAACGCTATAAGCCTTCTCGGGGTGTGCTCTGTGGGTCCTGATCGCGCTCTGTGTTGAAATAGCCCAGGCTTACTGCTGAAACGCGCTGAATTAACTGGGGAACATGGTAACGATCACAATTTATGAACGGCCTGTTTTTCCGCAATTCACAATAATGTAATTTGCGATCAAAGTTACTCTATCATTTACTAAATAGCAGTTTCACTTGCTGTGAAATCATTACATTGTGGCACCACCAAGACGGCCAGGTGGCGCAGTGACAATCTTATTTTGGGTGAACCCTGGCATAGTGATCATATCTTGGCTTTAAACGTTTTAAATGGGCCCTTTCCCATTTCCCAGGACTTTTGGGCTAAGTATGAATTATTCCTCGTATTGAAACTTGGTAGATTTTGGGGAAAATATGAATCCCTACCTCTACTCTCCTCCTTTCTGTTCTTCATCTCTTCCTCTCATCTTCTCCTCTTTGCTCTCCCTATTTTTTCCTCCTCTCATCTAATTAATTTATTTAATCATGTCCTCCTCCTCTCGTCTTTGTTCCCCCCCTCTTCCTCTCCTCTCCCCTCTCCTCTTCTTTGTTCCCCCTCTTCCTCTCCTCTCCCCTCTCCTCTTCTTTGTTCCCCCTCTTCCTCTCCTCTCCCCTCTCCTCTTCTTTGTTCCCCCTCTTCCTCTCCTCTCCCCTCTCCTCTTCTTTGTTCCCCCTTTTCCTCTCCTCTCCCCTCTCTTCCTCTCCTCTTCCATTTGTTCCTCCTCTTTTCCTTTCCTCTCCCCTCTCTTCCTCTCCCCTCTCTTCCTCTCCCCTCTCTTTCTCTCCAGCCTAATTGACAGGCCCAGTGGGAATGTGGTTCTCACCGCCACCTCTCTCTCTTCCCCTCTCTTTCTCTGCCGCTGACTCTTTTGTAATCCATCTCAACCAGGAAAATGTAATTAAGAGGAGAAGAGGGGAGAGCAGAAAAAGAGGTGAAAATCAAACTAATCCCCAGGGAGACAGGTCTGTCGGATGGGAAGAAAGAGACGAGTCGTTTGGATAGATGATTGGTATTTTTTAGATTCTGAGCCGAGCCCAAAAGGGTTGAACTAGGAGGCTTATTCCTCCATCTCACTCAGTCTTTGTCCCATTCTGAAAATCAGCTCGCTGTCTGTCTGCGTCACTTCTTTATGTACATGCCTTGCTTCTACCAGCACAGAGCACATCATCTTTCTGCATTTAGTCCCCTTTTTTACCTCGTATTCTTCTGTCTTCTCTTTCTGTCTCTGTTACATGGCATCCCTATGTCCTTCCCCACTGGAAGAGTCCTCTGTCACCTGCATGGACCAAATATCACTGTTACATGGCAAGAGTAGGAAATCCTCTCTCTCAGGTTCACATAGTGTGTGTGTGTGTGTGTGTGTGTGTGTGTGTGTGTGTGTGTGTGTGTGTGTGTGTGTGTGTGTGTGTGTGTGTGTGTGTGTGTGTGTGTGTGTGTGTGTGTGTGTGTGTGTGTGTGTGTGTGTGTGTGTGTGTGTGTGTGTGTGTGTGTGCGTGCGTGTGTGTGTGTGCACTTCACATGTCTTCCCCTTCTCCACTTACTCTGCTGTTAGCATTGTATGACACAATAAAGTTTGAACTTGGAGGAGGAGTCTTCTGTAACTCAGTTGGTAGACCAGCGCCAGGATAGTGGGTTTGATTCCCGGGGCCACCAGAACATTAAACGCATGCACGCCCTGACTAAGTCACTTTGGATAAAAGCATCTGCTTAATGTCATATACAGTACCAGTCAAAAGTATTATATACAGTACCAGTCAAAAGTATTATATACAGTACCAGTCAAAAGTATTATATACAGTACCAGTCAAAAGTATTATATACAGTACCAGTCAAAAGTAGTATATACAGTACCAGTCAAAAGTATTATATACAGTACCAGTCAAAAGTATTATATACAGTACCAGTCAAAAGTAGTATATACAGTACCAGTCAAAAGTATTATATACAGTACCAGTCAAAAGTAGTATATGCAGTACCAGTCAAAAGTAGTATATGCAGTACCAGTCAAAAGTATTATATGCAGTACCAGTCAAAAGTATTATATACAGTACCAGTCAAAAGTAGTATATACAGTACCAGTCAAAAGTATTATATGCAGTACCAGTCAAAAGTATTATATACAGTACCAGTCAAAAGTATTATATACAGTACCAGTCAAAAGTAGTATATACAGTACCAGTCAAAAGTATTATATGCAGTACCAGTCAAAAGTAGTATATGCAGTACCAGTCTGAAGTATTATATACATTACTAGTCAAAAGTAGTATATGCAGTACCAGTCAAAAATATTATATACAGTACCAGTCAAAAGTATTATATGCAGTACCAGTCAAAAGTAGTATATACAGTACCAGTCAAAAATATTATATACAGTACCAGTCAAAAGTATTATATGCAGTACCAGTCTAAAGTATTATATACAGTACCAGTCAAAAGTATTATATGCAGTACCAGTCAAAAGTAGTATTTGCAGTACCAGTCAAAAATATTATATACAGTACCAGTCAAAAGTATTATATGCAGTACCAGTCAAAAGTATTATATACAGTACCAGTCTAAAGTATTATATACAGTACCAGTCAACAGTATTATATACAGTACCAGTCAAAAGTATTATATGCAGTATGAGTCTAAAGTATTATATACAGTACCAGTCAAAAGTATTATATGCAGTACCAGTCAAAAGTATTATATGCAGTACCAGTCAAAAGTATTATGTGCAGTACCAGTCAAAAGTATTATATGCAGTACCAGTCTAAAGTATTATATACAGTACCAGTCAAAAGTATTATATGCAGTACCAGTCTAAAGTATTATATACAGTACCAGTCAAAAGTATTATATACAGTACCAGTCAAAAGTATTATATACAGTACTATGCAAAAGTATGATATACAGTACCAGTCAAAAGTATGATATTAAACAGTACCAGTCTAAAGTATTATATACAGTACCAGTCAAAAGTAGTATATGTAGTACCAGTCTAAAGTATTATATACAGCACCAGTCAAAAGTATTATATACAGTACCAGTCAAAAGTAGTATATGCAGTACCAGTCAAAAGTAGTATATGCAGTACCAGTCTGAAGTATTATATACAGTACTAGTCAAAAGTAGTATATGCAGTACCAGTCAAAAATATTATATACAGTACCAGTCAAAAGTATTATATGCAGTACCAGTCAAAAGTAGTATATGCAGTACCAGTCTGAAGTATTATATACAGTACTAGTCAAAAGTAGTATATGCAGTACCAGTCAAAAATATTATATACAGTACCAGTCAAAAGTATTATATGCAGTACCAGTCAAAAGTAGTATATACAGTACCAGTCAAAAATAGTATATACAGTACCAGTCAAAAGTATTATATGCAGTACCAGTCTAAAGTATTATATACAGTACCAGTCAAAAGTATTATATACAGTACCAGTCAAAAGTAGTATTTGCAGTACCAGTCAAAAATATTATATACAGTACCAGTCAAAAGTATTATATGCAGTACCAGTCAAAAGTATTATATACAGTACCAATCTAAAGTATTATATACAGTACCAGTCAACAGTATTATATACAGTACCAGTCAAAAGTATTATATGCAGTACGAGTCAAAAGTATTATATACAGTACCAGTCTAAAGTATTATATACAGTACCAGTCAAAAGTATTATATGCAGTACCAGTCAAAAGTATTATATGCAGTACCAGTCAAAAGTATTATATGCAGTACCAGTCTAAAGTATTATATACAGTACCAGTCAAAAGTATTATATGCAGTACCAGTCAAAAGTATGATATACAGTACCAGTCAAAAGTATTATATACAGTACCAGTCAAAAGTAGTATATGTTTTACCAGTCTAAAGTATTATATACAGTACCAGTCAAAAGTATTATATACAGTACTATGCAAAAGTATGATATACAGTACCAGTCAAAAGTATTATATACAGTACCAGTCTAAAGTATTATATACAGTACCAGTCAAAAGTAGTATATGTAGTACCAGTCTAAAGTATTATATACAGCACCAGTCAAAAGTATTATATACAGTACCAGTCAAAAGTATGATATACAGTACCAGTCTAAAGTATTATATGCAGTACCAGTCTAAAGTATTTTATACAGTACCAGGCAAAAATATTATATACAGTACCAGTCAAAAGTATTATATGCAGTACCAGTCAAAAGTAGTATATGCAGTACCAGTCTGAAGTATTATATACAGTACTAGTCAAAAGTAGTATATGCAGTACCAGTCAAAAATATTATATACAGTACCAGTCAAAAGTATTATATGCAGTACCAGTCAAAAGTAGTATATACAGTACCAGTCAAAAATAGTATATACAGTACCAGTCAAAAGTATTATATGCAGTACCAGTCTAAAGTATTATATACAGTACCAGTCAAAAGTATTATATACAGTACCAGTCAAAAGTAGTATTTGCAGTACCAGTCAAAAATATTATATACAGTACCAGTCAAAAGTATTATATGCAGTACCAGTCAAAAGTATTATATACAGTACCAATCTAAAGTATTATATACAGTACCAGTCAACAGTATTATATACAGTACCAGTCAAAAGTATTATATGCAGTACGAGTCAAAAGTATTATATACAGTACCAGTCTAAAGTATTATATACAGTACCAGTCAAAAGTATTATATGCAGTACCAGTCAAAAGTATTATATGCAGTACCAGTCAAAAGTATTATATGCAGTACCAGTCAAAAGTATTATATGCAGTACCAGTCTAAAGTATTATATACAGTACCAGTCAAAAGTATTATATGCAGTACCAGTCAAAAGTATGATATACAGTACCAGTCAAAAGTATTATATACAGTACCAGTCAAAAGTAGTATATGTTTTACCAGTCTAAAGTATTATATACAGTACCAGTCAAAAGTATTATATACAGTACTATGCAAAAGTATGATATACAGTACCAGTCAAAAGTATTATATACAGTACCAGTCTAAAGTATTATATACAGTACCAGTCAAAAGTAGTATATGTAGTACCAGTCTAAAGTATGATATACAGCACCAGTCAAAAGTATTATATACAGTACCAGTCAAAAGTATTATATACAGTACCAGTCTAAAGTATTATATGCAGTACCAGTCTAAAGTATTTTATACAGTACCAGGCAAAAGTATTATATGCAGTACCAGTCAAAAGTATTATATGCAGTACCAGTCTAAAGTATTATATACAGTACCAGTCAAAAGTAATTTTATGCAGTACCAGTCAAAAGTATTATATGCAGTACCAGTCAAAAGTATTATATGCAGTACCAGTCTACAGTATTATATACAGTACCAGTCAAAAGTATTATATGCAGTACCAGTTAAAAGTATTATATGCAGTACCAGTCAAAAGTATTATATGCAGTACCAGTCTAAAGTGTAGCCACATCTACTCAGTCCAAGGTTTTTCTTTATTTTTACTATTTTCTACATTGTAAAGACATCAAAACGATGAAATAACACATATGGAATCATGTAGTCACCAAAAAGTGTTAAACAAAATAAAATCTATTTTATATTTGAGATTCTTTGAAGTAGCCACCCTTTGTCTTGATGACAACTTTGCACACTCTGGAAACACATTGAACTTTGATGGAAACACATTGAACTTTGATGGAAACACATTGAACGTTGATGGAAACACATTGAACTTTGATGGAAACACATTGAACGTTGATGGAAACACATTGAGCTTTGATGCAAACACATTGAGCTTTGATGGAAACACATTGAGCTTTGATGGAAACACATTGAACTTTGATGGAAACACATTGAACTTTGATGGAAACACATTGAACTTTGATGGAAACACATTGAGCTTTGATGGAAACACATTGAACTTTGATGGAAACACATTGAACTTTGATGGAAACACATTGAACGTTGATGGAAACACATTGTACTTTGATGGAAACACATTGAACTTTGATGGAAACACATTGAACTTTGATGGAAACACATTGAACTTTGATGGAAACACATTGAACTTTGATGGAAACACATTGAACTTTGATGGAAACACATTGAACTTTGATGGAAACACATTGAACGTTGATGGAAACACATTGAACTTTCATGGAAACACATTGAACTTTGATGGAAACACATTGAGCTTTGATGGAAACACATTGAACTTTGATGCAAACACATTGAGCTTTGATGGAAACACATTGAACGTTGATGGAAACACATTGAACTTTGATGGAAACACATTGAACGTTGATGGAACACATTGAACGTTGATGGAAACACATTGTACTTTGATGGAAACACATTGAACTTTGATAGAAACACATTGAGCTTTGATGGAAACACATCGAACTTTGATGGAAACACATTGAACTTTGATGGAAACACATTGAACGTTGATGGAAACACATTGAATGTTGATGGAAACACATTGAACTTTGATGGAAACACATTGAACTTTGATGGAAACACATTGAACGTTGATGGAAACACATTGAACGTTGATGGAAACAAATTGAACGTTGATGGAAACACATTGAACTTTGATGGAAACACATTGAAGGTTGATGGAAACACATTGAACTTTGATGGAAACACATTGAACTTTGATGGAAACACATTGAACTTTGATGGAAACACATTGAACTTTGATGGAAACACATTGAGCTTTGATGGAAACACATTGAACTTTGATGGAAACACATTTAACTTTGATGGAAACACATTGACCGTTGATGGAAACACATTGAACTTTGATGGAAACACATTGAGCTTTGATGGAAACACACTGAACGTTGATGGAAACACATTGAACGTTGATGGAAACACATTGAACTTTGATGGAAACACATTGAACGTTGATGGAAATACATTGAACGTTGATGGAATCACATTGAACTTTGATGGAAACACATTGAACTTTGATGGAAACACATTGAGCTTTGATGGAAACACATTGAACTTTGATGGAAACACATTGAACTTTGATGGAAACACATTGAACGTTGATGGAAACACATTGTACTTTGATGGAAACACATTGAACTTTGATGGAAACACATTGAACGTTGATGGAAACACATTGAACTTTGATGGAAACACATTGAACGTTGATGGAAACACATTGAACTTTGATGGAAACACATTGAACTTTGATGGAAACACATTGAACTTTGATGGAAACACATTGAATGTTGATGGAAACACATTGTACTTTGATGGAAACACATTGAACTTTGATGGAAACACATTGAACGTTGATGGAAACACATTGAACTTTGATGGAAACACATTGAACGTTGATGGAAACACATTGAACTTTGATGGAAACACATTGAACTTTGATGGAAACACATTGAACTTTGATGAAAACACATTGAGCTTTGATGGAAACACATTGAACGTTGATGGAAACACATTGAACTTTGATGGAAACACATTGACCGTTGATGGAACACATTGTACTTTGATGGAAACACATTGAACTTTGATGGAAACACATCGAACTTTGATGGAAACACATTGAATGTTGATGGAAACACATTGAACTTTGATGGAAACACATTGAACTTTGATGGAAACACATTGAATGTTGATGGAAACACATTGAACTTTGATTGAAACACATTGAACTTTGATGGAAACACATTGAACGTTGATGGAAACACATTGAACTTTGATGGAAACACATTGAACGTTGATGGAAACACATTGAACTTTGATGGAAACACATTGAACGTTGATGGAAACACATTGAACTTTGATGGAAACACATTGAGCGGTTGCGAGTGGGGTGCGCTTGTTTTGCGTTCCTATCAATGCACAGAACCCTGAGTAGCCGCGTGTTGCGCATTAGTTGATATCCAAATCACTAAGTCCGCCCCCGTGTGTTTTACAGTGGTTTACATTATCCTTACAATTCCCCTGTAACTGATGACTGAGCTGTGAGAAGAAGGATGCAGGCGGTGGGAGGATATGTACAGCAGCAGCACAATGTGTGTCGGGATAAGAGGATTAGATCATCAGCCTAGCCGGCCCGGACACAATGGAGCTGATGACCTGATGCGACACTCCCCAGCATCACTTACTGAGCCAGCCTGATAACACACCTATTCTCCCAGCATCACATACTGAGCCAGCCTGATAACACACCTACTCTCCCAGCATCACGTACTGAGCCAGCCTGATAACACACCTACTCTCCCAGCATCACTTACTGAGCCGGCCTGATAACACACCTATTCTCCCAGCATCACTTACTGAGCCAGCCTGATAACACACCTACTCTCCCAGCATCACTTACTGAGCCAGCCTGATAACACACCTACTCTCCCAGCATCACTTACTGAGCCAGCCTGATAACACACCTACTCTCCCAGCATCACTTACTGAGCCAGACTGATAACACACCTATTCTCCCAGCATCACTTACTGAGCCAGCCTGATAACACACCTACTCTCCCAGCATCACTTACTGAGCCAGACTGATAACACACCTATTCTCCCAGCATCACGTACTGAGCCAGCCTGATAACACACCTACTCTCCCAGCATCACTTACTGAGCCAGCCTGATAACACACCTACTCTCCCAGCATCACTTACTGAGCCAGCCTGATAACACACCTACTCTCCCAGCATCACTTACTGAGCCAGCCTGATAACACACCTACTCTCTCAGCATCACTTACTGGGCCAGTCTGATAACACACCTACTCTCCCAGCATCACTTACTGAGCCAGCCTGATAACACACCTACTCTCCCAGCATCACTTACTGAGCCAGCCTGATAACACACCTACTCTCTCAGCATCACTTACTGAGCCAGTCTGATAACACGCCTACTCTCCCAGCATCACTTACTGAGCCAGCCTGATAACACACCTACTCTCCCAGCATCACTTACTGAGCCAGCCTGATAACACACCTACTCTCCCAGCATCACTTACTGAGCCAGTCTGATAACACACCTACTCTCGCAGCATCACTTACTGAGCCAGCCTGATAACACACCTATTCTCCCAGCATCACTTACTGGGCCAGTCTGATAACACACCTACTCTCCCAGCATCACTTACTGAGCCAGCCTGATAACACACCTACTCTCCCAGCATCACTTACTGAGCCAGCCTGATAACACACCTACTCTCTCAGCATCACTTACTGGGCCAGCCTGATAACACACCTACTCTCCCAGCATCACTTACTGAGCCAGCCTGATAACACACCTACTCTCCCAGCATCACTTACTGAGCCAGCCTGATAACACACCTACTCTCTCAGCATCACTTACTGGGCCAGTCTGATAACACACCTACTCTCCCAGCATCACTTACTGAGCCAGCCTGATAACACACCTACTCTCCCAGCATCACTTACTGAGCCAGCCTGATAACACACCTACTCTCTCAGCATCACTTACTGAGCCAGTCTGATAACACGCCTACTCTCCCAGCATCACTTACTGAGCCAGCCTGATAACACACCTACTCTCCCAGCATCACTTACTGAGCCAGCCTGATAACACACCTACTCTCCCAGCATCACTTACTGAGCCAGTCTGATAACACACCTACTCTCTCAGCATCACTTACTGAGCCAGCCTGATAACACACCTATTCTCCCAGCATCACTTACTGGGCCAGTCTGATAACACACCTACTCTCCCAGCATCACTTACTGAGCCAGCCTGATAACACACCTACTCTCCCAGCATCACTTACTGAGCCAGCCTGATAACACACCTACTCTCTCAGCATCACTTACTGGGCCAGCCTGATAACACACCTACTCTCCCAGCATCACTTACTGAGCCAGCCTGATAACACACCTACTCTCCCAGCATCACGTACTGGGCCAGTCTGATAACACACCTACTCTCCCAGCATGGCTTACTGGGCCAGTCTGATAACACTTCTACTCTCCCAGCATCTCTCTACACTCTAGGAGAGTGTAGACAGAGAGGGAGGGGAGAGACAGGACAGAATGAGAGAGGGAGTGTAGAGAGAGAGGGAGGGGAGAGACAGGACAGAATGAGAGAGGGAGTGTAGAGAGAGAGGGAGGGGAGAGACAGGACAGAAAGAGAGATAGAGAGGGAGGGGAGAGGAGAGGCAGGACAGAAAGATAGAGAGAGAGGGAGGGGAGAGACAGGACAGAAAGAGAGAGAGAGGGAGGGGAGAGAGGACAGAAAGAGAGAGAGAGAGGGAGGGGAGAGACAGGACAGAAAAAGAGAGAGAGAGGGAGGGGAGAGACAGGGCAGAAAGAGAGAGAGAGAGAGAGCGGGAGGGGAGAGACAGGACAGAAAGAGAGAGAGAGAGAGGGAGGGGAGAGAGGACAGAAAGAGAGAGAGAGAGGGAGGGGAGAGACAGGACAGAAAAAGAGAGAGAGAGGGAGGGAGAGACAGGACAGAGAGAGAGAGGGAGGGGAGAGACAGGACAGAATGAGAGAGGGAGTGTAGAGAGAGAGGGAGGGGAGAGACAGGACAGAATGAGAGAGGGAGGGGAGAGAGAGAGGGAGGGGAGAGACAGGACAGAACGAGAGAGGGAGGGAGGGGAGAGACAGGACAGAAAGAGAGAGAGAGAGGGAGGGGAGAGACAGGACAGAAAGAGAGAGAGAGAGAGGGAGGGGAGAGACAGGACAGAAAGAGAGAGAGAGAGGGAAGGGAGAGACAGGACAGAAAGAGAGAGAGAGAGGGAGGGGAGAGACAGGACAGAAAGAGAGAGAGAGAGGGAGGGGAGAGACAGGACAGAAAGAGAGAGAGAGAGGGAAGGGAGAGACAGGACAGAAAGAGAGAGAGAGAGGGAGGGGAGAGACAGGACAGAAAGAGAGAGAGAGAGAGAGGGAGGGAGGGGAGAGACAGGACAGAAAGAGAGAGAGAGGTAGGGGAGAGACAGGACAGAAAGAGAGAGAGAGAGGGAGGGGAAGCTAGAGGGAAAGAGAGAACAATGGAAAGAGAGGTTGATGTTGAAAGTGTAAAGAGAAGTGAGAGGTCATATTTACTTATGCCCTACAGGGGGCAGTCCTGCTCCATGTGTAGAGACAGACCAATGACAATACGCTGAGTGGACTAAACAGTAGGAACACCTTCCTAATATTGAATTGCACCCCTTTTGCCTTAATTCGTCGAGCTATGGACTCTACAAGGTTTCGAAAGCGTTCCACAGGGATGCTGACAGTTGTGTCTAGTTGGCTGGACGTCCTTTGGGTAGAGGACCATTCTTGATACCCACGGAAAACTGTTGAGTGTGAAAAACCCAGCAGCGTTGCAGTTCTTGACACACTCAAACCGGTGTGCCTAGTAACTACTACTATAACCCATTCAAAGACACTTAAATATTGTGTCTCTCTCTGAATGGAAAACATACACAATCCACGACTCAATTGTCTCAAAATGTAAAAGAAATTGTGTTTAGAGTTAGCTTTAGTTGTCTCTGTCTCCCCAGCATCGTTAGAGTTAGTCCTCTCTGTCTCCTCAGCAGGGTTAGAGTTAGTTCTCTCTGTCTCCCCAGCAGGGTTAGAGTTAGTTCTCTCTGTCTCCTCAGCAGGGTTAGAGTTAGTTCTCTCTGTCTCCCCAGCAGGGTTAGAGTTAGTTCTCTCTGTCTCCCCAGCAGGGTTAGAGTTAGTTCTCTCTGTCTCCCCAGCAGGGTTAGAGTTAGTTCTCTCTGTCTCCCCAGCAGGATTAGAGTTAGTTCTCTCTGTCTCCCCAGCAGGGTTAGAGTTAGTTCTCTCTGTCTCCCCAGCAGGGTTAGAGTTAGTTCTCTCTGTCTCCCCAGCAGGGTTAGAGTTAGTTGTCTCTGTCTCCCCAGCAGGGTTAGAGTTAGTTCTCTCTGTCTCCTCAGCAGGGTTAGAGTTAGTTCTCTCTGTCTCCCCAGCAGGGTTAGAGTTAGTTCTCTCTGTCTCCCCAGCAGGGTTAGAGTTAGTTCTCTCTGTCTCCCCAGCAGGGTTAGAGTTAGTTCTCTCTGTCTCCCCAGCAGGGTTAGAGTTAGTTCTCTCTGTCTCCCCAGCAGGGTTAGAGTTAGTTCTCTCTGTCTCCCCAGCAGGGTTAGAGTTAGTTCTCTCTGTCTCCTCAGGAGGGTTAGAGTTAGTTCTCTCTGTCTCCCCAGCAGGGTTAGAGTTAGTTCTCTCTGTCTCCCCAGCAGGGTTAGAGTTAGTTCTCTCTGTCTCCCCAGCAGGGTTAGAGTTAGTTCTCTCTGTCTCCTCAGCAGGGTTAGAGTTAGTTCTCTCTGTCTCCCCAGCAGGGTTAGAGTTAGTTCTCTCTGTCTCCCCAGCAGGGTTAGAGTTAGTTCTCTCTGTCTCCTCAGGAGGGTTAGAGTTAGTTCTCTCTGTCTCCCCAGCAGGGTTAGAGTTAGTTGTCTCTGTCTCCCCAGCAGGGTTAGAGTTAGTTCTCTCTGTCTCCTCAGCAGGGTTAGAGTTAGTTCTCTCTGTCTCCCCAGCAGGGTTAGAGTTAGTTCTCGCTGTCTCCCCAGCAGGGTTAGAGTTAGTTCTCTCTGTCTCCCCAGCAGGGTTAGAGTTAGTTCTCTCTGTCTCCCCAGCAGGGTTAGAGTTAGTTCTCTCTGTCTCCCCAGCAGGGTTAGAGTTAGTTCTCTCTGTCTCCTCAGCAGGGTTAGAGTTAGTTCTCTCTGTCTCCCCAGCAGGGTTAGAGTTAGTTCTCTCTGTCTCCCCAGCAGGGTTAGAGTTAGTTCTCTCTGTCTCCCCAGCAGGGTTAGAGTTAGTTCTCTCTGTCTCCCCAGCAGGGTTAGAGTTAGTTCTCTCTGTCTCACCAGCAGGGTCAGAGTTAGTTCTCTCTGTCTCCCCAGCAGGGTTAGTTAGTTCTCTCTGTCTCCCCAGCAGGGTTAGAGTTAGTTCTCTCTGTCTCCCCAGCAGGGTTAGAGTTAGTTCTCTCTGTCTCCCCAGCAGGGTTAGAGTTAGTTCTCTCTGTCTCACCAGCAGGGTCAGAGTTAGTTCTCTCTGTCTCCCCAGCAGGGTTAGTTAGTTCTCTCTGTCTCCCCAGCAGGGTTAGAGTTAGTCCTCTCTGTCTCCCCAGCAGGGTTAGTTAGTTCTCTCTGTCTCCCCAGCAGGGTTAGAGTTAGTTCTCTCTGTCTCCTCAGCAGGGTTAGAGTTAGTTCTCTCTGTCTCCCCAGCAGGGTTAGAGTTAGTTGTCTCTGTCTCCTCAGCAGGGTTAGAGTTAGTTCTCTCTGTCTCCCCAGCAGGGTTAGAGTTAGTTCTCTCTGTCTCCCCAGCAGGGTTAGAGTTAGTTCTCTCTGTCTCCCCAGCAGGGTTAGAGTTAGTTCTCTCTGTCTCCTCAGCAGGGTTAGAGTTAGTTCTCTCTGTCTCCCCAGCAGGGTTAGAGTTAGTTCTCTCTGTCTCCCCAGCAGGGTTAGAGTTAGTTCTCTCTGTCTCCCCAGCAGGGTTAGAGTTAGTTCTCTCTGTCTCCCCAGCAGGGTTAGAGTTAGTTCTCTCTGTCTCCCCAGCAGGGTTAGAGTTAGTCCTCTCTGTCTCCCCAGCAGGGTTAGCGTTAGTTCTCTCTGTCTCCCCAGCAGGGTTAGAGTTAGTTCTCTCTGTCTCCTCAGCAGGGTTAGAGTTAGTTCTCTCTGTCTCCCCAGCAGGGTTAGAGTTAGTTGTCTCTGTCTCCCCAGCAGGGTTAGAGTTAGTTCTCTCTGTCTCCTCAGCAGGGTTAGAGTTAGTTCTCTCTGTCTCCCCAGCAGGGTTAGAGTTAGTTCTCTCTGTCTCCCCAGCAGGGTTAGAGTTAGTTCTCTCTGTCTCCCCAGGAGGGTTAGAGTTAGTTCTCTCTGTCTCCCCAGCAGGGTTAGAGTTAGTCCTCTCTGTCTCCCCAGCAGGGTTAGAGTTAGTCCTCTCTGTCTCCCCAGCAGGGTTAGAGTTAGTTCTCTCTGTCTCCCCAGCAGGGTTAGAGTTAGTCCTCTCTGTCTCCCCAGCAGGGTTAGCGTTAGTTCTCTCTGTCTCCCCAGCAGGGTTAGAGTTAGTTCTCTCTGTCTCCCCAGCAGATATTTAGTGACCAGGATGTTTCAATCAGCTATGAGCGAATTGAACACTGTTTCCACTCCATAGAAGCACACGCAGACAGACACACTACCACAACCCACTAACAGACACATTGGTACTCCATCTCTCTCTTCCTCTCTCTATAAATGTATTTTCCTGCCTGAATAACCTACCAGCTAGCATTCACCAATTAGACAAGCTGAATAGGACATGATTTACTCTGTCTGTCAATCACAATACAGCTTTTGTATTCTACCAAATAGCTGTGGCTGGAGATTAGCATTATAGAAGATGTTTTTGAATTAGCCAGATATGAGGGCTTATATTTTTTTACGGTCATTGGTTTTTAGGTTGAGAGATCAAGTCAGTCTGACGGTTGTTGGACGTTATATATATAAATATAAATGTTATTATTTATTTTTATTATTTACGTATAAATATCCTCTGGTGCAATTCAACGTACGTCAACGAGCACATCTCAAATGGCATACCCATTCTATATTATTATTATTTCTATTATATGTTGTGGACTATGTTCCTCGGTCAAAAGTAGGCCATTAAATAGGGAATAGTCTTTTTCAGATGCAGTCCTCGTCCACGCTGATGAGGATGTTTGCTCGACTGGGCCGTCTTTCTCTGTGCTGATAGGGGAGCTGTTACTGTGAGGCTTTGTTCGTGTGTGTGTGTGTGTGTGTGTGTGTGTGTGTGTGTGTGTGTGTGTGTGTGTGTGTGTGTGTGTGTGTGTGTGTGTGTGTGTGTGTGTGTGTGTGTGTGTGTGTGTGTGCGTGCGTGCGTGCGTGCGTGCGTGCGTGTGTATGTGTATGTGTATGTATATGTATATGTGTGTGTGTGTGTGTGTGTGTGCGCGTGCGTGTGTGTGTGTGTGTGCGTGCGTCAGAAGCACATCATTTCCACGTGAGTTGAGTTGACACTCGGCTGCAGGTGGCAGACAGACAACAGAGCTCAATGGTTGATTTTCATATCAACAAGCCTCCGGTTTGGTTTCCCTGAGGGACAGGCTGTTCCATATCTATCACTGTATTGTGTCTGTGTGGGAACAGGAGGAGGTCTGTCAGCAGCTCTCCATTAGATTGTAGAGGAGACTGTGCCACTGAGGAGATAGTCTCACCTTTACCAGGGATCATCAACTAGACTGCAGACAGATATGTTTGACTAAAACATAATCATTTCAAACCTTGCCCCCCCCATTTTTACTCTGCTGCTACTCTCTGTTTATTAAACAGTCACTTTACCCCTACCTACATGTACATATTACATTGACTAACCTGTACCCCCGCACCTTGACTCTGTACCGTAATACCCTGTATATAGCCTCCACATTGACTCTGTACCCCCTGTATATAGCCTCCACATTGACTCTGTACCGGTAACCCCTGTATATAGCCTCCGCCTTGACTCTGTACCGTAATACCCTGTATATAGCCTCCACATTGACTCTGTACCAGTACCCCCTGTATATAGCCTCCACATTGACTCTGTCCCGATACCCCCTGTATATAGTCTCCACATTGACTCTGTACCGGTACCCCCTGTATATAGCCTCCACATTGACTCTGTACCGTAATACCGTGTATATAGTCTCCACATTGACTCTGTACCGGTACCCCCTGTATATATCCTGCACATTGACTCTGTACCGTAATACCCTGTATATAGCCTCCACATTGACTCTGTACTGGTACCCCCTGTATATAGCCTCCACATTGACTCTGTACCGTAATACCCTGTATATAGCCTCCAACTTGACCCTGTACCGTAATACACTGTATATAGCCTTGTTACTGTTATTATTATTATTTTTTTCATTTTTATTTATTGTTTTCTTCAGTTTATTTACATTTACATTTAAGTCATTTAGCAGACGCTCTTATCCAGAGCGACTTACAAATTTACCTTTTTTATATTTAACTAGGCAAGTCAGTTAAGAACAAATTATTATTTTTCAATGACGGCCTAGGAACAGTGGGTTAACTGCCTGTTCAGGGGCAGAACGACAGATTTGTACCTTGTCAGCTCGGGGATTTGAACTTGCAACCTTTCGGTTACTAGTCCAACGCTCTAACCACTAGGCTACCCTGCCGCCCTATTTAGTAAATACTTTAACTTCTTATGGCTGCAGGGGCAGTATTGAGTAGCTTGGATGAAAGGTGCCCATTTCAAACGGCCTCGTACTCAATTGTTGCTCGTACAATATGCATATTATTATTACTATTGGATAGAAAACACTCTCAAGTTTCTAAAACCGTTCCTGTCAGAAAGTGAAAAATCTGAAATCGAGGCTCTGTTCCAGGGCCTCCCTAATCATTTGCTTGTAATCTATTAGTATACATGCACTTCATACGCCTTCCACTAGATGTCAATAGGCAGTGAGAGAAGAAATGGAGTGTATAGCTTGATCTGAGGTCAAAAGAGAGGTCTTGGAATGACATGACCCCAATTTCCTTTGTTCAGGAAGGCGCGGGTAGGACATCAGCATTGGCTTCTGAAAAGCTTTCGTTATAGACGGCTAATATCTCCGGCTTTGATTTTATTTGATAAATGTGACAATATCATCGTAAAGTATGTTTTTTCAATATAGTTTTATCAGATTATTGAAAGTTTTTCGGGAGTTTTGGCGTGTTCCATTCTCTACGTTTGGTGACGATGGACAGCTTCGCGCCACTTGGCTAGCTTTGGTTGCTAAATCGACAGACGAAGAGGACATTCTAAATCCAAACAACGATTGTTCTGGACAAAGGACCCCTTGTACAAGATTCTGATGGAAGCTCACCAAAAGCAGGACCCATTTATGATGTTATTTCGTATTTCTGTCGAAAATGTTTAGTATTATATTCCGCCCAGATTTTGGGCGCTGTCTCGCTATAACGTAAGCTGTATGTCGTACTAAAGTTATTTTTAGAATTCTAACACGGCGATTGCATTAAGAACTAGTGTATCTATCATTTGCTGTACAACAAGTATTTTTTAGTAAAGTTTATGATAAGTTATTTGGTCAGAATAGGTGAGTGTCAGAAATATATCCGGAGATTCTGGAAAAAAGTTGCTACGTTCTCACAATGTATAACCACGGATTTCAGCTCTAAATATGCAAATTTTCGAACAAAACATAAGTGTATTGTATAACTTGATGTTATAGGACTGTCATCTGATGAAGTTTGTCCAGGTTAGTGAAAAATTATATATCTTTTGCTGTTTTTTTGCGATCGCTAACTTTTGCTGCTGATAAATGGGTTGTGTTTTTGGCTATTGTGGTAAGCTAATATAATGCTATATTGTGTTTTCGCTATAATTTTTTTTTTTAAATCTGAAATATTGGCTGGATTCACAAGATGTTTGTCTTTCATTTGCTGTACACCATGTATTTTTCATAAATGTTTTATGATGAGTATTTAGGTATTTCACGTTGGTCTCTGTAATTGTTCTAGCTGCTTCGGTGTTATTTCTGATTGTAGCTGCAATGTAAAACTATGATTTATACCTGAAATATGCACATTTTTCGAACAAAACATAGATTTATTGTATAACATGTTATAAGACTGTCATCTGATGAAGTTGTTTCTTGGTTAGTGACTAATTCTATCTCTATTTGGTCGGTTTTGTGCAAGCTACCGAGTCAATGTGGAGAATGTGCTGTGAAAGAAATGTCTGTGCTTTTTTGTATTTGGTGGTGAGCTAACATAAATATACGTGGTGTTTTCGCTGTAAAACATAAAAAATTAAAAAAAAACATGTTGGCTGGATTCACAAGATGTTTATCTTTCATTTGCTGTATTGGACTTGTTAATGTGTGAAAGTTAAATATTTCTAAAAAATATCTTTTGAATTTCGTGCCCTGCACTTAGGGCTTGCAGCCATAAGAAGTTTTAACACTTATTTTTTCTTAAAACTGCATTTTTGTTAAGGGCTTGTAAGTAAGCATTTCACTGTAAGTTCTACACCTGTTGTATTCGGCATTTCACTGTAAGTTCTACACCTGTTGTATTCGGCATTTTACTGTAAGTTCTACACCTGTTGTATTCAGCATGTGACAAATAACATTTGATTTGATTTGCTTTGTATAGATCTCTCTTATGCATGGGGATACTTTGGAACAGATTTACAAAATTAAAATAATTTGGGACTGATTTGCTGTTGTCTTTTTTGTCAAACAATAAAACATTTAAAAAAAATATTCGTTTGCCTTTTGTTTTCTCATAAAACTTGGGGAACCATGTGATACACCATCCAACACCCACCATCGCCACATCAACCTGTTTAGTGCTGGGCTGTATTGTATGGGTCTGTCTGTCAGCTTGGACTGTCTGCAGTAGCGCTGGGAGAAGAGACAGAGAGAGGATGGCAGAGGAGTGGGCACTGGTCTGGTCTCACCCCTCCATACCCCTCCACCTCTCCACTTCTTCACACACCCACCTCCGCCAAACCTCCAGCTGCTGCCACATCAACCTACCGCCTGTCCCGTCTCTTCATCCATCTGTCTGATTGACACCTTATCCCCTGGCATGGCGATGATTGGCACGGTGATTGGCAGTGCCCGTGTGGCCATGGCGATAACACAGGGAGGGGAGGCCTGTTGTTACATCGTAAGCAGACAGGAGAGAGGCTTGGCTCAGCTGGGATCCACAATGCACCAGGCCTGTCATCCAGGCTCGGCTCCCCAATGCACCAGGCCTGTCATCCTATCTCTGTGTCTGTATCCCAAATGGAAACATTTTCCCTCTATAGAGCCCCATGAGCCCTGGTCAAAAGTAGATCACTGTAAAGGGAATAGGGTGCCATATGTGTCTGTCTGGTAGACTACTGAATCTGTGTGCCACATGAATAATGACAATACAGATCTCACAGGGACCACTCATCTCATTCATATGTATCTGTTTACAGCTCTCACAGGGACCACTCATCTCATTCATATGTATCTGTTTACAGCTCTCACAGGGACCACTCATCAGGTTGAAAAGACCTCATCGTATGTCCTTTCAGGGCAGGTTGAAAAGGTGACCAAGGTGACGTTTTGAAGGCCAATACAGTGTGGTTGAGACGCTATATGCTTTAGTAACGTTGGTATACACTCAGCCATTGTGGCCTCTCCTTCTAAAGGTGTATTAATTGAGAGGGATGAATAGTTCATGGATGGAATTGATTTGTGGTGAACTGGAGTGGGAAGTGAGGAGGTGCTGAAGATCAGATAAGCTCTACATTTTCTTCTACATTTTAGTCAATTAGCCGACGCTCTTATCCAGCGTTTAGGAGCAATTTAGGATTAAGTTCCTTGCTCAAGGGCACATCGGCAGATTTTTCATCTAGTCTGCTCTGGAAATCGAACAAAGTGAAATTTCGGTTATTGGCCCAGCTGTAACGTGGTGCGTACTGGCGGCAGAGAAGTCAGGCGCAGGAGAGCGAAAACTGATTTACAACGGTTTCGTTTAATAAACATAAAAACCACCGTAAACAGAACAATCAATGAATGGGTCAAACAAAACCCGGTTATCCACCAGCATAACGTGCACAAGCACTACAAGAAACAATCTCTGACAAGGACATGAGGGGAACAGAGGGTTAAATACACAACATGTAATTGATGGAATTGGAACCTGGTGTGAGGAAGACAAGACAAAACAAATGGAAAATGAAAGGTGGATCGGCAATGGCTAGAAGGCTGGTGACGTCGACCGCCGAACACCGCCCGAACAAGGAGAGGGACCGACTTCGGCGGAAGTCGTGACGCGCGGCTCCAGCTGCTCGTCGACACCGGCCTCGGGGACGACCCGGAGGGCGAGGCGCAGGGCGATCCGGACGAAGACGGTGGAACTCCTGCAGCATTGAAGGGTCCAACATGTCCTCGACCGGAACCCAGCACCTCTCCTCTGGACCGTACCCCTCCCACTCCACGAGGTACTGAAGGCCCCTCGCCCGACGCCTCGAATCCAGGATTGAGCGAACGGAGTACGCCGGGGCCCCCTCGATGTCCAGAGGGGGTGGAGGAACCTCCCGCACCTCAGACTCCTGGAGCGGACCAGCCACCACCGGCCTGAGGAGAGACACATGGAACGAGGGGTTAATACGATAATCAGGGGGAAGCTGTAACCTATAACAAACCTCGTTCAGTCTCCTCAGGACTTTAAATGGCCCCACAAACCGCAGACCCAGCTTCAGGCAGGGCAGGCGGAGGGGCAGGTTTCGGGTCGAGAGCCAGACCCGGTCCCCTGGTGCGAACACCGGGGCCTCACTGCGGTGGCGGTCTACGTTCTCCTTTTGGCGCAGCACGGCCCGCTGAAGGTGAACACGGACAGCTTCCCATGTCTCCTCCGGGCGCCTGAACCAGTCGTCCACCGCAGGAACCTCGGTCTGACTCTGATGCCAAGGCGCCAGAACCGGCTGGTACCCCAGTACGCACTGGAAGGGCGAGAGGTTAGTGGAGGAGTGGCTAAGCGAGTTCTGTGCCATCTCGGCCTAGGGCACGAACGCCGCCCACTCCCCCGGCCGGTCCTGGCAATAGGACCGCAGAAACCTGCCCACATCCTGGTTTACTCTCTCCACCTGCCCATTACTCTCAGAGTGAAACCCTGAAGTAAGGCTGACCGAGACCCCCAGACGTTCCATGAATGCCTTCCAGACACTAGACGTGAACTGTGGACATCGATCAGACACTATATCCTCAGGCACCCCGTAGTGCCGGAAGACGTGCGTTAACAAAGCCTCCGTAGTCTGTAGGGCCGTAGGGAGACCGGGCAGAGGGAGGAGACGACAGGACTTAGAGAAATGATCCACAACGACCAGGATCACGGTGTTACCCTGTGAGGGTGGAAGATCAGTCAGAAAATCCACCGACAGGTGCGACCAAGGCCGTTGTGGAACGGGTAAGGGGTGTAGCTTACCTTTGGGCAGGTGCCTAGGAGCCGAGCAGGAGGAAACATAAACCCTCACGTCCTTAGCCAAGGTAGGCCAACAGTACCTCCCGCTCAAACAGCGCACTGTCCGACCGATCCCAGGATGACCAGAGGAGGGTGACGTGTGGGCCCAATAGATCAACCGGTCACGAACAGCAGATGGGACGTACAGACGCCCAGCGAGACACTGGACGGGATCGGGCTCTGCACGTAACGCCTGCTCAATTTCCGTGTCCAGCTCCCACAATACCGGCGCCACCAGGCAGGAGGCCGGGAGTATGGGAGTGTGATCCATGGGCCGCTCCTCTGTGTCATACAGTCGGGACAATGCGTCTACCTTCACGTTCTGGGAGCCTGGTCTGTAGAAAAGGGTAAACACTATGACAGTGGAACTCCTGCAGCATTGAAGGGCCCAACACGTCCTATGTTTAACCTATGTTATATATGTGAGAAAAAAACTAATATATTTGCTGAGACATATCTTCTTATCATAGGACAGACACTTCAAAACCTTATTCCTTATGATTCTATCTTTTTTTGTCATTTGTGAATATGTTATTCAATTTGTTTCTGATGACTGTAAAGGCCAAATTCAAAATTTTATCAAATATATATATATTTATACCTAAACAGGTCCTAAAAATCCAAATCAAATAGCTAAATGATCCATGGTATAACCATCTTAAAACAATTCCATATATCAGCTCAGAACCCCTCACACTGACTTTATCCCATTCCACTACTTTTTCAAGCTTTTAAAAATGATTATATTAAAGCAAGCTTTGCTTTTATTCTTACAAGACCATCAGCCTCGATTGAGTGAGCTGTTTTGTCTTGTAGTAATTTATACCTACCTGTTCTTCTTTGCTACATTTATTTTAGCAATATGTCACTGTGAAAATATATATTTTTCATAATCACATCCTTATTTTGGGGGTCAGTAGTCGTACAACATAACAACAGGTGGTGTTGTATACAGTAGAGATCTATAGAACCTGTTGTACACAGTAGCGTATAGATATAGAGATCTATAGAACCTGTTGTACACAGTAGCGTATAGATATAGAGATCTATAGAACCTGTTGTACACAGTAGCGTATAGATATAGAGATCTATAGAACCTGTTGTATACAGTAGCGTATAGATATAGAGATCTATAGAACCTGTTGTACACAGTAGCGTATAGATATAGAGGTCTATAGAACCTGTTGTATACAGTAGCGTATAGATATAGAGATCTATAGAACCTGTTGTACACAGTAGCGTATAGATATAGAGATCTATAGAACCTGTTGTACACAGTAGCGTATAGATATAGAGGTCTATAGAACCTGTTGTACACAGTAGCGTATAGATATAGAGATCTATAGAACCTGTTGTACACAGTAGCGTATAGATATAGAGATCTATAGAACCTGTTGTACACAGTAGCGTATAGATATAGAGGTCTATAGAACCTGTTGTACACAGTAGCGTATAGATATAGAGGTCTATAGAACCTGTTGTACACAGTAGCGTATAGATATAGAGGTCTATAGAACCTGTTGTACACAGTAGCGTATAGATATAGAGATCTATAGAACCTGTTGTACACAGTAGCGTATAGATATAGAGATCTATAGAACCTGTTGTATACAGTAGCGTATAGATATAGAGGTCTATAGAACCTGTTGTTCACAGTAGCGTATAGATATAGAGATCTATAGAACCTGTTGTATACAGTAGCGTATAGATATAGAGGTCTATAGAACCTGTTGTATACAGTAGCGTATAGATATAGAGGTCTATAGAACCTGTTGTTCACAGTAGCGTATAGATATAGAGATCTATAGAACCTGTTGTATACAGTAGCGTATAGATATAGAGGTCTATAGAACCTGTTGTATACAGTAGCGTATAGATATAGAGATCTATAGAACCTGTTGTACACAGTAGCGTATAGATATAGAGATCTATAGAACCTGTTGTTCACAGTAGCGTATAGATATAGAGGTCTATAGAACCTGTTGTACACAGTAGCGTATAGATATAGAGGTCTATAGAACCTGTTGTACACAGTAGCGTATAGATATAGAGGTCTATAGAACCTGTTGTATACAGTAGCGTATAGATATAGAGATCTATAGAACCTGTTGTACACAGTAGCGTATAGATATAGAGGTCTATAGAACCTGTTGTACACAGTAGCGTATAGATATAGAGATCTATAGAACCTGTTGTACACAGTAGCGTATAGATATAGAGGTCTATAGAACCTGTTGTACACAGTAGCGTATAGATATAGAGGTCTATAGAACCTGTTGTATACAGTAGCGTATAGATATAGAGATCTATAGAACCTGTTGTACACAGTAGCGTATAGATATAGAGGTCTATAGAACCTGTTGTATACAGTAGCGTATAGATATAGAGATCTATAGAACCTGTTGTACACAGTAGCGTATAGATATAGAGATCTATAGAACCTGTTGTACACAGTAGCGTATAGATATAGAGATCTATAGAACCTGTTGTATACAGTAGCGTATAGATATAGAGATCTATAGAACCTGTTGTATACAGTAGCGTATAGATATAGAGATCTATAGAACCTGTTGTATACAGTAGCGTATAGATATAGAGGTCTATAGAACCTGTTGTACACAGTAGCGTATAGATATAGAGATCTATAGAACCTGTTGTACACAGTAGCGTATAGATATAGAGATCTATAGAACCTGTTGTATACAGTAGCGTATAGATATAGAGATCTATAGAACCTGTTGTACACAGTAGCGTATAGATATAGAGATCTATAGAACCTGTTGTACACAGTAGCGTATAGATATAGAGGACTATAGAACCTGTTGTACACAGTAGCGTATAGCTATAGAGGTCTATAGAACCTGTTGTACACAGTAGCGTATAGATATAGAGGTCTATAGAACCTGTTGTACACAGTAGCGTATAGATATAGAGATCTATAGAACCTGTTGTACACAGTAGCGTATAGATATAGAGGTCTATAGAACCTGTTGTACACAGTAGCGTATAGATAAAGAGATCTATAGAACCTGTTGTACACAGTAGCGTATAGATATAGAGATCTATAGAACCTGTTGTACACAGTAGCGTATAGATATAGAGGTCTATAGAACCTGTTGTACACAGTAGCGTATAGATATAGAGGTCTATAGAACCTGTTGTACACAGTAGCGTATAGATATAGAGATCTATAGAACCTGTTGTACACAGTAGCGTATAGATATAGAGATCTATAGAACCTGTTGTACACAGTAGCGTATAGATATAGAGGTCTATAGAACCTGTTGTACACAGTAGCGTATAGATAAAGAGATCTATAGAACCTGTTGTACACAGTAGCGTATAGATAAAGAGATCTATAGAACCTGTTGTACACAGTAGCGTATAGATATAGAGATCTATAGAACCTGTTGTATACAGTAGCGTATAGATATAGAGGTCTATAGAACCTGTTGTACACAGTAGCGTATAGATATAGAGGTCTATAGAACCTGTTGTACACAGTAGCGTATAGATATAGAGATCTATAGAACCTGTTGTACAGAGTAGCGTATAGATATAGAGATCTATAGAACCTGTTGTACACAGTAGCGTATAGATATAGAGGTCTATAGAACCTGTTGTACACAGTAGCGTATAGATAAAGAGATCTATAGAACCTGTTGTACACAGTAGCGTATAGATATAGAGATCTATAGAACCTGTTGTACACAGTAGCGTATAGATATAGAGATCTATAGAACCTGTTGTACACAGTAGCGTATAGATATAGAGGTCTATAGAACCTGTTGTACACAGTAGCGTATAGATATAGAGATCTATAGAACCTGTTGTATACAGTAGCGTATAGATATAGAGATCTATAGAACCTGTTGTACACAGTAGCGTATAGATATAGAGATCTATAGAACCTGTTGTACACAGTAGCGTACAGATATAGAGGTCTATAGAACCTGTTGTATACAGTAGCGTATAGATATAGAGGTCTATAGAACCTGTTGTACACAGTAGCGTATAGATATAGAGATCTATAGAACCTGTTGTACACAGTAGCGTATAGATATAGAGGTCTATAGAACCTGTTGCACACAGTAGCGTATAGATATAGAGGTCTATAGAACCTGTTGTACACAGTAGCGTATAGATATAGAGGTCTATAGAACCTGTTGTACACAGTAGCGTATAGATATAGAGGTCTATAGAACCTGTTGTATACAGTAGCGTATAGATATAGAGGTCTATAGAACCTGTTGTACACAGTAGCGTATAGATATAGAGGTCTATAGAACCTGTTGTACACAGTAGCGTATAGATATAGAGGTCTATAGAACCTGTTGTACACAGTAGCGTATAGATATAGAGATCTATAGAACCTGTTGTATACAGTAGCGTATAGATATAGAGATCTATAGAACCTGTTGTACACAGTAGCGTATAGATATAGAGGTCTATAGAACCTGTTGTACACAGTAGCGTATAGATATAGAGGTCTATAGAACCTGTTGTACACAGTAGCGTATAGATATAGAGGTCTATAGAACCTGTTGTACACAGTAGCGTATAGATATAGAGGTCTATAGAACCTGTTGTATACAGTAGCGTATAGATATAGAGGTCTATAGAACCTGTTGTACACACTAGCGTATAGATATAGAGATCTATAGAACCTGTTGTACACAGTAGCGTATAGATATAGAGGTCTATAGAACCTGTTGTACACAGTAGCGTATAGATATAGAGGTCTATAGAACCTGTTGTACACAGTAGCGTATAGATATAGAGATCTATAGAACCTGTTGTACACAGTAGCGTATAGATATAGAGATCTATAGAACCTGTTGTACACAGTAGCGTATAGATATAGAGATCTATAGAACCTGTTGTACACAGTAGCGTATAGATATAGAGATCTATAGAACCTGTTGTACACAGGAGCGTATAGATATAGAGATCTATAGAACCTGTTGTACACAGTAGCGTATAGATATAGAGGACTATAGAACCTGTTGTACACAGTAGCGTATAGATATAGAGGTCTATAGAACCTGTTGTACACAGTAGCGTATAGATATAGAGGTCTATAGAACCTGTTGTACACAGTAGCGTATAGATATAGAGATCTATAGAACCTGTTGTACACAGTAGCGTATAGATATAGAGGTCTATAGAACCTGTTGTACACAGTAGCGTATAGATAAAGAGATCTATAGAACCTGTTGTACACAGTAGCGTATAGATATAGAGATCTATAGAACCTGTTGTACACAGTAGCGTATAGATATAGAGGTCTATAGAACCTGTTGTACACAGTAGCGTATAGATATAGAGGTCTATAGAACCTGTTGTACACAGTAGCGTATAGATATAGAGATCTATAGAACCTGTTGTACACAGTAGCGTATAGATATAGAGATCTATAGAACCTGTTGTACACAGTAGCGTATAGATATAGAGGTCTATAGAACCTGTTGTACACAGTAGCGTATAGATAAAGAGATCTATAGAACCTGTTGTACACAGTAGCGTATAGATATAGAGATCTATAGAACCTGTTGTACACAGTAGCGTATAGATATAGAGATCTATAGAACCTGTTGTATACAGTAGCGTATAGATATAGAGGTCTATAGAACCTGTTGTACACAGTAGCGTATAGATATAGAGGTCTATAGAACCTGTTGTACACAGTAGCGTATAGATATAGAGATTTATAGAACCTGTTGTACACAGTAGCGTATAGATATAGAGATCTATAGAACCTGTTGTATACAGTAGCGTATAGATATAGAGATCTATAGAACCTGTTGTACACAGTAGCGTATAGATATAGAGATCTATAGAACCTGTTGTACACAGTAGCGTATAGATATAGAGGTCTATAGAACCTGTTGTACACAGTAGCGTATAGATATAGAGATCTATAGAACCTGTTGTACACAGTAGCGTATAGATATAGAGGTCTATAGAACCTGTTGTACACAGTAGCGTATAGATATAGAGGTCTATAGAACCTGTTGTATACAGTAGCGTATAGATATAGAGGTCTATAGAACCTGTTGTATACAGTAGCGTATAGATATAGAGGTCTATAGAACCTGTTGTACACACTAGCGTATAGATATAGAGATCTATAGAACCTGTTGTACACAGTAGCGTATAGATATAGAGGTCTATAGAACCTGTTGTACACAGTAGCGTATAGATATAGAGATCTATAGAACCTGTTGTACACAGTAGCGTATAGATATAGAGATCTATAGAACCTGTTGTATACAGTAGCGTATAGATATAGAGATCTATAGAACCTGTTGTACACAGTAGCGTATAGATATAGAGATCTATAGAACCTGTTGTACACAGTAGCGTATAGATATAGAGGACTATAGAACCTGTTGTACACAGTAGCGTATAGCTATAGAGGTCTATAGAACCTGTTGTACACAGTAGCGTATAGATATAGAGGTCTATAGAACCTGTTGTACACAGTAGCGTATAGATATAGAGATCTATAGAACCTGTTGTACACAGTAGCGTATAGATATAGAGGTCTATAGAACCTGTTGTACACAGTAGCGTATAGATAAAGAGATCTATAGAACCTGTTGTACACAGTAGCGTATAGATATAGAGATCTATAGAACCTGTTGTACACAGTAGCGTATAGATATAGAGGTCTATAGAACCTGTTGTACACAGTAGCGTATAGATATAGAGGTCTATAGAACCTGTTGTACACAGTAGCGTATAGATATAGAGATCTATAGAACCTGTTGTACACAGTAGCGTATAGATATAGAGATCTATAGAACCTGTTGTACACAGTAGCGTATAGATATAGAGGTCTATAGAACCTGTTGTACACAGTAGCGTATAGATAAAGAGATCTATAGAACCTGTTGTACACAGTAGCGTATAGATAAAGAGATCTATAGAACCTGTTGTACACAGTAGCGTATAGATATAGAGATCTATAGAACCTGTTGTATACAGTAGCGTATAGATATAGAGGTCTATAGAACCTGTTGTACACAGTAGCGTATAGATATAGAGGTCTATAGAACCTGTTGTACACAGTAGCGTATAGATATAGAGATCTATAGAACCTGTTGTACAGAGTAGCGTATAGATATAGAGATCTATAGAACCTGTTGTACACAGTAGCGTATAGATATAGAGGTCTATAGAACCTGTTGTACACAGTAGCGTATAGATAAAGAGATCTATAGAACCTGTTGTACACAGTAGCGTATAGATATAGAGATCTATAGAACCTGTTGTACACAGTAGCGTATAGATATAGAGATCTATAGAACCTGTTGTACACAGTAGCGTATAGATATAGAGGTCTATAGAACCTGTTGTACACAGTAGCGTATAGATATAGAGATCTATAGAACCTGTTGTATACAGTAGCGTATAGATATAGAGATCTATAGAACCTGTTGTACACAGTAGCGTATAGATATAGAGATCTATAGAACCTGTTGTACACAGTAGCGTACAGATATAGAGGTCTATAGAACCTGTTGTATACAGTAGCGTATAGATATAGAGGTCTATAGAACCTGTTGTACACAGTAGCGTATAGATATAGAGATCTATAGAACCTGTTGTACACAGTAGCGTATAGATATAGAGGTCTATAGAACCTGTTGCACACAGTAGCGTATAGATATAGAGGTCTATAGAACCTGTTGTACACAGTAGCGTATAGATATAGAGGTCTATAGAACCTGTTGTACACAGTAGCGTATAGATATAGAGGTCTATAGAACCTGTTGTATACAGTAGCGTATAGATATAGAGGTCTATAGAACCTGTTGTACACAGTAGCGTATAGATATAGAGGTCTATAGAACCTGTTGTACACAGTAGCGTATAGATATAGAGGTCTATAGAACCTGTTGTACACAGTAGCGTATAGATATAGAGATCTATAGAACCTGTTGTATACAGTAGCGTATAGATATAGAGATCTATAGAACCTGTTGTACACAGTAGCGTATAGATATAGAGGTCTATAGAACCTGTTGTACACAGTAGCGTATAGATATAGAGGTCTATAGAACCTGTTGTACACAGTAGCGTATAGATATAGAGGTCTATAGAACCTGTTGTACACAGTAGCGTATAGATATAGAGGTCTATAGAACCTGTTGTATACAGTAGCGTATAGATATAGAGGTCTATAGAACCTGTTGTACACACTAGCGTATAGATATAGAGATCTATAGAACCTGTTGTACACAGTAGCGTATAGATATAGAGGTCTATAGAACCTGTTGTACACAGTAGCGTATAGATATAGAGGTCTATAGAACCTGTTGTACACAGTAGCGTATAGATATAGAGATCTATAGAACCTGTTGTACACAGTAGCGTATAGATATAGAGATCTATAGAACCTGTTGTACACAGTAGCGTATAGATATAGAGATCTATAGAACCTGTTGTACACAGTAGCGTATAGATATAGAGATCTATAGAACCTGTTGTACACAGGAGCGTATAGATATAGAGATCTATAGAACCTGTTGTACACAGTAGCGTATAGATATAGAGGACTATAGAACCTGTTGTACACAGTAGCGTATAGATATAGAGGTCTATAGAACCTGTTGTACACAGTAGCGTATAGATATAGAGGTCTATAGAACCTGTTGTACACAGTAGCGTATAGATATAGAGATCTATAGAACCTGTTGTACACAGTAGCGTATAGATATAGAGGTCTATAGAACCTGTTGTACACAGTAGCGTATAGATAAAGAGATCTATAGAACCTGTTGTACACAGTAGCGTATAGATATAGAGATCTATAGAACCTGTTGTACACAGTAGCGTATAGATATAGAGGTCTATAGAACCTGTTGTACACAGTAGCGTATAGATATAGAGGTCTATAGAACCTGTTGTACACAGTAGCGTATAGATATAGAGATCTATAGAACCTGTTGTACACAGTAGCGTATAGATATAGAGATCTATAGAACCTGTTGTACACAGTAGCGTATAGATATAGAGGTCTATAGAACCTGTTGTACACAGTAGCGTATAGATAAAGAGATCTATAGAACCTGTTGTACACAGTAGCGTATAGATATAGAGATCTATAGAACCTGTTGTACACAGTAGCGTATAGATATAGAGATCTATAGAACCTGTTGTATACAGTAGCGTATAGATATAGAGGTCTATAGAACCTGTTGTACACAGTAGCGTATAGATATAGAGGTCTATAGAACCTGTTGTACACAGTAGCGTATAGATATAGAGATTTATAGAACCTGTTGTACACAGTAGCGTATAGATATAGAGATCTATAGAACCTGTTGTATACAGTAGCGTATAGATATAGAGATCTATAGAACCTGTTGTACACAGTAGCGTATAGATATAGAGATCTATAGAACCTGTTGTACACAGTAGCGTATAGATATAGAGGTCTATAGAACCTGTTGTACACAGTAGCGTATAGATATAGAGATCTATAGAACCTGTTGTACACAGTAGCGTATAGATATAGAGGTCTATAGAACCTGTTGTACACAGTAGCGTATAGATATAGAGGTCTATAGAACCTGTTGTATACAGTAGCGTATAGATATAGAGGTCTATAGAACCTGTTGTATACAGTAGCGTATAGATATAGAGGTCTATAGAACCTGTTGTACACAGTAGCGTATAGATATAGAGGCCTATAGAACCTGTTGTATACAGTAGCGTATAGATATAGAGGTCTATAGAACCTGTTGTATACAGTAGCGTATAGATATAGAGGTCTATAGAACCTGTTGTACACAGTAGCGTATAGATATAGAGATCTATAGAACCTGTTGTACACAGTAGCGTATAGATATAGAGGTCTATAGAACCTGTTGTTTACAGTAGCGTATAGATATAGAGGTCTATAGAACCTGTCTGCATTCCTGATTTCTGTAACCATTAGCTAATCTGTTTAATACTGACATAAGTGTTACGGAGTCTAGTTGAAGCAAGCTTTGCTTTTAGACAGAGTCTAGTTGATAGGTATTCGACTAGCCGGACTGTTCCCCAGACTCCACGCGTAGGGATTTGTACAATGCTTAACAAGGCTATTGAACTTGATGTCTGTCTTTATTCCTTTATCCAACATATCATACTGAAACAATAAGTTCAAAACCATTTGTTATGCAAAACATGCTCCTGTTTTATCAATTGCTGTGCTGATCAATCAATTCATTACATCTGTCAATTATATATGTAGCTTAACGTTACGTTTGTATTTGTATTTTATTTTTTTGCAGTAAAAATGGCGACACTACAATACAACACAGTACAATAGGCCTATATCTAAAAATACATACAGCCTAATGATAAAGATATATGATTTTAATAGCAGGACACTGTCATGTCCATTATGCCTCTGAAGACTATGAATGAGTCTGTTTGAGAAGGTTTTGAATAATAAGCAACCTGCCTACACAATGTTTGAAGTACAATAGACCAACTGAAGAAGGTCGAAACACCACTCGGGCTCTGGCTCAGTAGTCTAAAGGTACTGTTATCTCAGTGCCTGAGGCGTCACGACAGACAACCTGGTTCGATTCAAGGCTTTTTTCACAACCGGCCGTGATTGCGAGTCCCATAGGGCGGAGCCCAAGTGGCCGGTGTAGACCGTCATTGTAAACAAGAATTTGTTCTTAGCTGACTTGCCTAGGCCTCTTAAGGATTGGACCTTTTTTCTCAATTTTCTTCTAAAATGACATACTCAAAACTAACTGCTTGTAGCTCAGGACCTGAAGCAAGGATATGCATATTCTTGATACCATTTGAAAGGAAACATTTTGAAGTTTGTGGAAATGTGAAATTCATGTAGGATATGTAACACATTAGAGCTGGTAAACATGCGTAATTTTTGTTTTGTTTTGTTCCATCGTCTTTGAAATGCAAGAGAAAGTCCATTACACAACGTAGGAGTCTAGGCACAATTTAGATTTTGGCCACTAGATGGCAGCAGTGTATGTGCAAAGTTTTGGACTGATCCAATGAACCATTGCATTACTGTTCAAAATGTTGTATCAAGTTTACCCAAATGTGCCGAATTGGTCAATTGATAGATTTTCAAGTACATAAGTATTGAGAACATACAAAAATTATATGGTAATAAAATATATAAGTTTACACACTCCCAGGAATGTCATAAATTATAGATAACTACCTTCCCTACAGAAAAGGCACTAACCTTCACTAACCTTCACACATCTAGATGGGGGGGCAGAAACATCAGGGGTTCAAACTGTAGAACCCAGTTCCTACATTTGAATATAAAAATTGATTTTATCAAACAAAACTATGCTACATTTTATCTCTGGGACCCTCAGGATGACAAATCAGAGAAAGATTGCTGAATGTAAGTACATTATTTACCTTCAGAGGTGAATATATCAAACCAGTTGCCGTGATCAAAAGCGTTTTGTTGTTGTACACTCTCCTTAAACAATAGCATGGTATTTTTTCACTGTAATTGCTACTGTAAATTGAACAGTGCAATTCGATTAATAATAATGTAAGCTTTCTGCCCATATACGACTTGTCAATGTCCTGGGAAATGTTCTTGTTACTTACAACCACATGCTAATCACATTAGCGCACGTTAGCTCAACCGTCCAGCAGGGGGACACCGATCCCGTAGAAGTTAAATGTTGAATAAAAACTAAAAGCTGTGTGCTGGAACACCTTGGTAGAGCATGGGTGGAGTAGGCATTGTGGTGCTGTAAAACCTTGGTAGAGCATGGGTGGAATAGGCATTGTGGTGCTGTAAAACCTTGGTAGAGCATGGGTGGAGTAGGCATTGTGGTGCTGTAAAACCTTGGTAGAGCATGGGTGGAGTAGGCATTGTGGTGCTGTAAAACCTTGGTAGAGCATGGGTGGAGTAGGCATTGTGGTGCTGTAAAACCTTGGTAGAGCATGGGTGGAGTAGGCATTGTGGTGCTGTAAAACCTTGGTAGAGCATGGGTGGAGTAGGCATTGTGGTGCTGTAAAACCTTGGTAGAGCATGGGTGGAGTAGGCATTGTGGTGCTGTAAAACCTTGGTAGAGCATGGGTGGAGTAGGCATTGTGGTGCTGTAACACCTTGGTAGAGCATGGGTGGAGTAGGCATTGTGGTGCTGGAAAACCTTGGTAGAGCATGGGTGGAGTAGGCATTGTGGTGGTGTAAAACCTTGGTAGAGCATGGGTGGAGTAGGCATTGTGGTGCTGTAACACCTTGGTAGAGCATGGGTGGAGTAGGTATTGTGGTGGTGTAAAACCTTGGTAGAGCATGGGTGGAGTAGGCATTGTGGTGGTGTAAAACCTTGGTAGAGCATGGGTGGAGTAGGCATTGTGGTGCTGTAACACCTTGGTAGAGCATGGGTGGAGTAGGTATTGTGGTGCTGTAAAACCTTGGTAGAGCATGGGTGGAGTAGGCATTGTGGTGCTGGAACACCTTGGTAGAGCATGGGTGGAGTAGGTATTGTGGTGCTGTAAAACCTTGGTAGAGCATGGGTGGAGTAGGCATTGTGGTGCTGTAACACCTTGTAGAGCATGGGTGGAGTAGGCATTGTGGTGCTGGAAAACCTTGGTAGAGCATGGGTGGAGTAGGCATTGTGGTGGTGTAAAACCTTGGTAGAGCATGGGTGGAGTAGGCATTGTGGTGCTGTAACACCTTGGTAGAGCATGGGTGGAGTAGGTATTGTGGTGGTGTAAAACCTTGGTAGAGCATGGGTGGAGTAGGCATTGTGGTGGTGTAAAACCTTGGTAGAGCATGGGTGGAGTAGGCATTGTGGTGGTGTAAAACCTTGGTAGAGCATGGGTGGAGTAGGCATTGTGGGTGTGTAAAACCTTGGTAGAGCATGGGTGGAGTAGGCATTGTGGTGGTGTAAAACCGTGGTAGAGCATGGGTGGAGTAGGCATTGTGGTGGTGTAAAACCTTGGTAGAGCATGGGTGGAGTAGGCATTGTGGTGCTGTAACACCTTGGTAGAGCATGGGTGGAGTAGGTATTGTGGTGCTGTAAAACCTTGGTAGAGCATGGGTGGAGTAGGCATTGTGGTGCTGTAAAACCTTGGTAGAGCATGGGTGGAGTAGGCATTGTGGTGCTGTAAAACCTTGGTAGAGCATGGGTGGAGTAGGCATTGTGGTGCTGTAAAACCTTGGTAGAGCATGGGTGGAGTAGGCATTGTGGTGCTGTAAAACCTTGGTAGAGCATGGGTGGAGTAGGCATTGTGGTGCTGTAAAACCTTGGTAGAGCATGGGTGGAGTAGGCATTGTGGTGCTGTAAAACCTTGGTAGAGCATGGGTGGAGTAGGCATTGTGGTGCTGTAAAACCTTGGTAGAGCATGGGTGGAGTAGGCATTGTGGTGCTGTAAAACCTTGGTAGAGCATGGGTGGAGTAGGCATTGTGGTGCTGTAACACCTTGGTAGAGCATGGGTGGAGTAGGCATTGTGGTGCTGTAACACCTTGGTAGAGCATGGGTGGAGTAGGCATTGTGGTGCTGTAACACCTTGGTAGAGCATGGGTGGAGTAGGCATTGTGGTGCTGTAAAACCTTGGTAGAGCATGGGTGGAGTAGGCATTGTGGTGCTGTAAAACCTTGGTAGAGCATGGGTGGAGTAGGCATTGTGGTGCTGTAAAACCTTGGTAGAGCATGGGTGGAGTAGGCATTGTGGTGCTGTAAAACCTTGGTAGAGCATGGGTGGAGTAGGCATTGTGGTGGTGTAAAACCTTGGTAGAGCATGGGTGGAGTAGGGCATTGTGGTGCTGTAAAACCTTGGTAGAGCATGGGTGGAGTAGGCATTGTGGTGCTGTAAAACCTTGGTAGAGCATGGGTGGAGTAGGCATTGTGGTGCTGGAAAACCTTGGTAGAGCATGGGTGGAGTAGGCATTGTGGTGGTGTAAAGCCTTGGTAGAGCATGGGTGGAGTAGGCATTGTGGTGCTGGTAAACCTTGGTAGAGCATGGGTGGAGTAGGCATTGTGGTGCTGTAAAACCTTGGTAGAGCATGGGTGGAGTAGGCATTGTGGTGCTGTAAAACCTTGGTAGAGCATGGGTGGAGTAGGCATTGTGGTGCTGTAAAACCTTGGTAGAGCATGGGTGGAGTAGGCATTGTGGTGCTGGAACACCTTGGTAGAGCATGGGTGGAGTAGGCATTGTGGTGCTGGAAAACCTTGGTAGAGCATGGGTGGAGTAGGCATTGTGGTGCTGGAAAACCTTGGTAGAGCATGGGTGGAGTAGGCATTGTGGTTCTCATGTGAATTTCCTTTCTTTTTCAACCAATGCCTACTTCTCACTTAAAGCATCGTTTTTTTGTTTCTAATTGCCATGGTTTTTACACCGGAAGCTGATTACAAAAAATTATATTTAAGCAATAAGGCCCAAGGGGGTGTGATATATGGCCCATACACCACGGCTAAGGGCTGTTCTTAGGCACGACGCAAAGCAATATACCACAACCCCCCGAGGTGCTGTTATAAACTGGTTACCATCGTAATTAGAGCAGTACAAATAAATGTTTTGTCATACCCGTGGTACGCGGTCTGATATACCACGGCTGTCAGCCAATCAGCATTCAGGGCTCGAACCACCTAGTTTATAACATAAAAAAGGGAGAAAGAAAGTCTGCCGGGAGATTCTCTCGGTGCTTCTGTAACGGATGTGAAATGGCTAGCTAGGTAGCTGTGGTGCACGCTAGCAGCCTTTCAGTCGGTGACGTCACTTGCTCTGAGACTTGAAGTAGTGGTTCCCCTTGCTCTGCCAGGGCCGCGGCTTTTGTGGAGCGATGGGTAACGATGCTTCGTGGGTGACTGTTGTTGATGTGTGCAGAGGGTCCCTGGTTCGTGTCGGGGCGAGGGGACGTTATACTGTTACACTTCAACGGAAATGTTGGTTTGGAAAGAGAGAAACATATAGAAAATGGTTTATTGTCCTTGCAAAATTCTAAATTGTACATTTAACGCTTCCCTGAAACGGGAGCAACTAAGGGCTCTGCGTATGATCTGTTTCATTTGGAATGCAGTTCTATTCATTCCACATCTACGCTAGTGCTACATTTCTCTTTTTAATCGCGGGCTTCCAGGCATTTACTCATTTTTCATCGTCAGCATGAAGACTGTGTGGCTTGTCGGGCCTCCGTGTATCCACTGTTTGGAGAAGCAGGAAAGCATCACACCTTCTCACTTGCCTTCTGTCAGAGGTGGCTCAGAGAGCGAAGAATGAAGTAGGGCAAAATTGTTCCATGTTCTGCGCCAGCAGAGGGACTGTGATGCTGCTCCCCCTGACATCATAGACAAACTGTTCCATGTTCTGAGTCAGCAGAGGGACTGTGATGCTGCTCCCCCTGACATCATAGACAAACTGTTCCATGTTCTGAGTCAGCAGAGGGACTGTGATGCTGCTCCCCCTGACATCATAGACAAACTGTTCCATGTTCTGAGTCAGCAGAGGGACTGTGATGCTGCTCCCCCTGACATCATAGACAAACTGTTCCATGTTCTGAGTCAGCAGAGGGACTGTGATGCTGCTCCCCCTGACATCATAGACAAACTGTTCCATGTTCTGAGTCAGCAGAGGGACTGTGATGCTGCTCCCCCTGACATCATAGACAAACTGTTCCATGGTCTGAGTCAGCAGAGGGACTGTGATGCTGCTCCCCCTGATGTCATAGTCAAACTGTTCCATGTTCTGCGCCAGCAGAGGGACTGTGATGCTGCTCCCCCTGACATCATAGACAAACTGTTCCATGGTCTTAGTCAGCAGAGGGACTGTGATGCTGCTCCCCCTGACATCATAGACAAACTGTTCCATGGTCTTAGTCAGCAGAGGGACTGTGATGCTGCTCCACCTGACATGATAGTCATCCACCTCGGTGGAAATGACTTGGGACACACAAAGAGGACAGCCCTGGGTTTGTCGGATGAGAGCTGATTTAGAGATAGTCATCTGTATGTTCCTGTTGTCTACTCCGACGTCACGCAGCGGAAGAGTTGGATGTTCCTGTTGTCTACTCCGACGTCACGGAAGAACTGGATGTTCCTGTTGTCTACTCCGACGTCATGCAGCGGAAGAGCTGGATGTTCCTGTTGTCTACTCCGACGTCACGGAAGAGTTGGATGTTCCTGTTGTCTACTCCGACGTCACGCAGCGGAAGAGTTGGATGTTCCAGTGGTATGAGGACATCAACAAGCCCGTAGAGATGACCCTGCGCTGTCAACCAGCTGGTGTTTGCATTTCTCCGGTGAGACAGGCACATTTCCCACAATCCGCCACTCTGCCATAAAGCACTGTGTCCCTACGGCAGTACTGTAGGGGTGGCGTGCATCTCAAGGATCAGGGCAATGACTCTGAGAGCTGGTCCCTCTGCTGGTCTCTCCACCGTTCTAGCAAGACGCAGGCAGTAGTACACACCACCACACTCACTGCCACTTGCATGCCACTCCACGAACTCAAAGGCTATTTTAAGATCCACCTAATAAATTAAAATGAGCGTGTGTGTGTGTCGGGAAGGGGCTGTGAATGGTAAAAATGTATCCTCTGGGAGACGAACCTACAATCTTCATATCCACTCTAACCATTACATTTTAAACCTTGTTCTTAAAACATTGACTTCGAAAGACCATTTAAATGGACAGTCTGGAAGCGCTTATTCCAAAAGGATTTTGTTCATTCACTCATTACTGATTGAACGTTTATTTATCTTGCTTTGTTAAAATACAATAGTCTAAAACAGTTGATTTGTTGAAAACAGACACATTTAATCACGTAGCTAACCAAGTTAGCAAGTATGTCATTTTCTTTTGACTGCACACAGCATAGCGAACAACTTAAGCAAGCAGAGAGGGGGTTTGATTAATCTGGCCCGGGTACACCGGGCTATGGCCCGTCACTTCATGATGCAAAAGTGGGGAGGGAAGGCAGATAAAGCCTTTTTATCAAAAGTGATCACTTTAGCATGTGAAAACACACAATCCTACTCATTACTACACATGCTTATAATTACGTCTCTTTTGTTTTTTTTAGCCCACTTCGCTATCCGACAGAGCACCTGTCTCAGCCCAGTTATAAATCGAATGCAATCAACTTTCAGCCGGTGCAAAACACGCCTACACCTGGGTGGGATTAATCCCCTCAGTGATTCTGATGTTGTTTTACCTAGGTGCACCTTGTGCAGCACCCACACCCCCTGGCTACTTCAGATCTTGACACGGGTTAATCAGTCAGCACAAATGTGGGTTATAATAATGACAAGAAGGAGATGAGAGAGGGAGCGTTTACTGGAGCTAGAATTTTATTGTACCTACATGTTTGAAACAGAGATGCTGTCAGTCGAGTCTAGCTAAGTTGTCTGATGCTAGCATGCATTTGCACACTTGCAGTGCACAACTGATATGAGGCTGTGTTTACATGTTTGTTTTGGGGTTCAACCATTGTGACTATATGTGGTTCATAACTAGCGTTATGCGTTTCTTAACAAAGAAAAATACACCTCAGCTATGGTTTGTAATGTGGTTGTCGTTAGTCACGGACATGTTGCATAGCTCACTGCAGTGTTTGTTCTGTCTGAAATCTAGCTACTTTATCTTAACTTGGTCTATGGAGTAGGTAGTTTTGCAATGCCCATTGCATGTATTGTAAGGTAGCTAGCTAGCATTGTGACAGTTTCCCAACGTTTGGATTGGCATTGAGCCTGCTTTGAACCTAGCTAGCTATGTTTTGTAGCCATGTTTTGTAGCCATGTTTTGTAGCTATGTTTTGTGGAAGAATGTAGCTATGATTGTGTAGCGACCCGCACAGACAGCTGTGTGTTATGTGTTAGGCTAGTAGGTGGTTGTGTTGTACTGACCAGTACCCAGTGTTCGCGGGGTCCGACATGTCAATCAACCTGCTATCTGCCAATCACGGGAACGCCTGGAATGTTCTGATGCCGGGCATCCTGGCGGTTGGCGGAGTGGCGTGGAGGGGGGTTGGGCAGGGGGATGGAGCATTGGAAGATAAGACCAGGTTTAGCCATTGTTCTCTCTCTTACGTCTGGTCTTCACAAGAGAAGGTCACGGCTGTTTTGTAGGGTATCCTTCATTTATTTGGCGTGGGCTACGGCCAAACAGTAGCCTGTGTAAAGTTGGGTTAATAAACCGTCAATTTGTAAACTCAACCCTCTGTCTGGACAATTGTTCCTTTATGATCTAGTCAGGCCATTACAATATATTAGCAACATTGAGTTCTGATACAGTATTGTTGGGGGTAACATTGGCTTGATTGTAGCTAGAAATGCAAATGAACGTGAGAAGCGTCTTTGGTGGTTTTAAACTTAACGTAACTAACGTTAGCTAGCTAGCTACTTAACGTTTGCTAGCTATGTTTTAGTAAGTACAATATATTGCAGTGCATGAACTGGTCACATGCGTTAGCTAACATTACAGTCTTACGTTGGCTAATGTTACCTAGCTAACGTTAACTGGCTATCATAGCAGCCAAGGATGTTCACTAGCTTATTTGTGCATATTTGTTTGTGCTCTGATTACATGCAAGTGTTTAGGTCAGCAGTTTACACATGATGACTTATATGAAAAACCTTATAGCAAGCTTTCCTCACTTGTTGGTTAGCTACCTAGCCAATGTTAGCTCTCATCTGACTAGTATAACTTTACTTTAGCTAGCTATCAAACGAGCTACCTAGCTATTTAAAACAAAACCACATTAATTGGCTAGCTACATTTCGTTGCCTGTTTGTTAGCAAGCTAGCTTTTAGCTGACTAGTGTTAGCTAGCTTCAAAGGCTAGCTGTTGGAATTTGGACAAGCAACTTAACGTTAGCTAGCTACCTAGCTAATCAAAATATCTGTTTGCATTTATTGATTAACATCAGCTTGAATACCATCATATAGCTAGATATATACAGTGGCCTAGGTTTCTTTTTATGTTCCCCCTGCTGTGTTGTTGCCGAGCAACCAACCGGTGTTAGAAGTGTTAGCTTCGGCTAAAAAATATTTTAACGTTGTCAGAAATGCTACAAAAAGGTAACAAATCGTTTGTTTTTTAATGGACAGAAATGAGCATGTGAGAGCGATAAATTATCCAGTACGTTTCATCAAAACTGTTGCCCCTAGAAACTTATTCAGTCTGAAAGGTGGCAAGTCTAATGGTCACTTTAAGGACACTGTAGTCTTGTCGTTGTCCGACGCCTAGATATTGGGCTGGGGGGGCACGGCCCGGGCTCACGGAGGGATGTGTCGTAGAGGTAGCTGGGGGGGGCACGGCCCGGGCTCACGGAGGGATGTGTCGTAGAGGTAGCTGGTGGGGGCACGGCCCGGGCTCACGGAGGGATGTGTCGTAGAGGTAGCTGGGGGGGAGGCACGGCCCGGGCTCACGGAGGGATGTGTCGTAGAGGTAGCTGGGGGGGGCACGGCCCGGGCTCACGGAGGGATGTGTCGTAGAGGTAACTGGGGGGGCACGGCCCGGGCTCACGGAGGGATGTGTCGTAGAGGTAGCTGGGGGGGGCACGGCCCGGGCTCACGGAGGGATGTGTCGTAGAGGTAGCTGGAGGGGGGCACGGCCCGGGCTCACGGAGGGATGTGTCGTAGAGGTAGCTGGGGGGGCATGGCCCGGGCTCACGAAGGGATGTGTCGTAGAGGTAGCTGGGGGGGGCACGGCCCGGGCTCACGGAGGGATGTGTCGTAGAGGTAGCTGGGGGGGCACGGCCCGGGCTCACGGAGGGATGTGTCGTAGAGGTAGCTGGGGGGGGCACGGCCCGGGCTCACGGAGGGATGTGTCGTAGAGGTAGCTGGGGGGGCACGGCCCGGGCTCACGGAGGGATGTGTCGTAGAGGTAGCTGGGGGGGGCACGGCCCGGGCTCACGGAGGGATGTGTCGTAGAGGTAGCTGGGGGGGCACGGCCCGGGCTCACGGAGGGATGTGTCGTAGAGGTAGCTGGGGGGGGGCACGGCCCGGGCTCACGGAGGGATGTGTCGTAGAGGTAGCTGGGGGGGCACGGCCCGGGCTCACGGAGGGATGTGTCGTAGAGGTAGCTGGGGGGGCACGGCCCGGGCTCACGGAGGGATGTGTCGTAGAGGTAGCTGGGGGGGCACGGCCCGGGCTCACGGAGGGATGTGTCGTAGAGGTAGCTGGGGGGGCACGGCCCGGGCTCACGGAGGGATGTGTCGTAGAGGTAGCTGGGGGGGGCACGGCCCGGGCTCACGGAGGGATGTGTCGTAGAGGTAGCTGGGGGAACACAACACACAGCCATAAAAGTCTGGGCAAGATTTTTTTTTTTTCTTCCTAATTATTATTATTTTATTATTATTTACCGTTATTTTACCAGGTAAGTTGACTGAGAACACGTTCTCATTTGCAGCAACGACCTGGGGAATAGTTACAGGGGAGAGGAGGGGGATGAATGAGCCAATTGTAAACCCTGTTAATGACCCTGTTAAGAATCTGGTATGTGGTTCTCGGTAATGGCCAGACGGCTCATGACGAGAAGCGGGGAGTGTGTTGTGTACCTTCAATCAAGTTGATGTGTGAAGTTTTCATCGACATTGACGACGGGTAGGGAGATTTGAATTTAACATCGAGCTTCAATCAATCCCTACTATAGTCGAGCCAAACGTCTCACCATCTCAGCAGGTAGTGTATTACACCAAGAACAGTGTGTACAATAATAATGTATTTTGTTCTTTATGTGTTTGTTGAGAGAAAGCGACAGAGGGCTGGCGCAGGCCTGATGCCAGGTTTGTATGATACAGAAGCTACATTTGGACTAGTCTCTCTTTCCGTGTGCTCCTAACTGCAGGAGCGGGAAGGTGGAAGTGGTGATGACAAAGTGTTTTTGGTTCTGTATGAAGGGTGAAAACACACACACACACATATAAGGGGTGAAAAGTGGACTAAATTGAGCCTAAACTCTCACCAAGTCATCTAATGTGTAACTGAGTGCCTAAGAAACATTTTTTTAATGAACTCATCCACGTTCATGCGTTCACATGTTCACACACCTTGTTAAACGCCTCGCATTATTCACACAAGTTGACAGGTTGTGCCTGTATTTAGTGGGTCTAATATGTTCATTCATAAAGTTGTACAATTTATTGGATGAACTTGTCACTTTAAAAAAAAATACATTTATGGAAATTGTAAAAATATATATATGTATAGAGTTCATTCAGAATGTATCCCTAGACTTTTTTTTCATATTTGGTTACGTTACATCCTTATTCTAAAATATATATTTTTTAAATGTCCTCATCAAGCCACACAATACCCCATAATGACAAAGCAAAAAACTGTTTTTTGAAATGTATTACAAATAAAAAACTGAAATATCACATTTACATAAGTATTCAGACCCTTTACTATGTACTTTGTTGAAGCACCTTTGGCAGCAATTACAGCCTCAAGTCTTCTTGGGTATGACGCTACAAGCTTGGTACACCTGAATTTGTGGAGTTTCTCTCGTTCTTCGCTGCAGATCCTCTCAGGCTCTGTCAGGTTGGATGGGGAGCGTCGCTGCACAGCTATTTTCAGGTCTCCAGAGATGTTCGATCGGGTTCAAGTCCGGGCTCTGGCTGGACCACTCAAGGACATTCGCACAGCATGATGGTGCCACCACCATGCTTCACCGTAGGGATGGTGCCAGGTTTCCTTCAGACGTGATGCTTGGCTTTCAGGCCAAAGAGTTCAATCTTGGTTTCATCAGTCCAGAGAATCTTGCTTCTCATAGTCTGAGTCTTTAGATGTCTTTTTGGCAAACTCCAAGCGACCTGTCATGTGCCTTTTATTGAGGAGTGTCTGCCGTCTGGCCACTCTACCATAAAGGCCTGATTGGTGGAGTGCTGCAGAGATGGTTGTCCTTCTGGTAGG
The DNA here is from genome assembly GCF_016432855.1 of Salvelinus namaycush. Lineage (NCBI taxonomy): Eukaryota > Metazoa > Chordata > Actinopteri > Salmoniformes > Salmonidae > Salvelinus > Salvelinus namaycush. The sequence continues at coordinate 823,870 of NC_052325.1, read as the reverse complement.
TTCTCCCATCTCCACAGTGGAACTCTGGAGCTCTGTCAGAATGACCATCGGGTTCTTGGTGTTAACAAGGCGTTAGCAAGCCGTTCAGTCTTTGGTTATTTTATGGCCTTTATAACCCCTCATAGTTCTGTGTAAGATTGAGAGAAGCTATCATTGTGCTCTTAGCCAGAAGAGATGAACAGTTACAGTATGAAGATACTAAGGGTTTTCCAGTTCCCAGTCATCTCTATCAGCCTGTACTACTACATAGCCTAACACTACTGACGGCCTGTAGCCTTTTACTCTGTACTACTGTCACCAAACATATCCTAACACTACTGACGGCCTGTAACCTTTTACTCTGTACTACTGTCACCAAACATATCCTAACACTACTGACGGCCTGTAGCCTTTTACTCTGTACTACTGTCACCAAACATATCCTAACACTACTGACGGCCTGTAACCTTTTACTCTGTACTACTGTCACCAAACATATCCTAACACTACTGACGGCCTGTAGCCTTTTCCTCTGTCATCTCTTGGCTGCGTCTGAATTGGCACCCTGCAAAAATAAAATCTGAAAGCGTTCACAGGCCAAGACTTTTCCCACATTTTGTTTTAATTGTCTTTTTTGTTTGTCAACGGTCTACACAACTCTAATGTCAAAGTGGAAGAGAACATATCATTTGTTATTCAACCCCCTGACACAATACATGCTAGTTTTGATAGCGATTACAGCTTCCAAAAGTCTTTATGGGTATGTTTCTAAGAGCTTTGCACACCTGGATTGTACAATATTTTCCCATTATTAAACAATTCATCAAGCTCTGTCAAGTTGGTTGTGTATTATTGTTAGACAGCCATTTTCAAGTCTTGCCATAGATTTTCAAGGCAATTTAAGTCAAAACTGTAACTGGGCCACTCAGGAACATTCAATGTCGTCTTGGTAAGCAACTCCAGTGTAGATTTGTCCTTGTGTTTTATGTTATTGTCCTGCTGGAAGGTGAATTTGTCTCCCAGTGTCTGTTAGAAAGCAGACTGAACCAGGTTTTCCTCTATGATTTTACCTGTGCTTATAGCTCTATTCTGTTAATTTTTATCCTAAAAACTCCCCAGTCCTTGTCAATGACAAGCATACCCATAACATGATGCAGCCATCACCATGCTTGAAAATATGGTACTCTGTCACGACTTCGACCGAGGCAGGCTCTCCTTCCCGTTCGGGTGGCGCTCGGCGGTCGTCGTCACCGGCCTATTAGCTGCCACTGATCCTTTTCTCCCCCTCCCTATGTGTTTATTGGGTTCACCTGTTTTGTATTAGGGTGTAATTAGTTGGGCTTATTAGTCAGCCGGCCCGCACGTTTCTTTGTGCGGGATTGTTGGTTAGTAAGAGTGGTGTTTGTTTCGTTCTTCGTGTTATCTGGACTGTGTTCGTTTCCCCCGTGTCTGGGGTTGTTTGAGAGGTACACCCAGTGTGTTAAGTAGGGTGGCCTGGTTTCTCCGTGTTCATTAAAGAACAGTTGTTATTGCACCTGCTGTTTCCCTGCGCTTGACTACGCACTCCGACACCCAGGCCTTACATACTCAGTGATGTGTGATGTGTTGTGTTGGACTTGTCCCAAACACTTTGCACTCAGGACCAAAAGTTAATTTCTTTGCCACATTTCTTGCAGTTTTTACATTAGTGCCTTGAAAACAGGATGCATGTTTTTGAATTTTTAAAATTCTGTACAGACTTCCTTCTTTTCACTCTGTCATTTATGGAAGCATTGTGGAGTAACTACAATGTTGTTGATCCATCCTCAGTTTTCTTCTATCACAGCCATTATACTCTGTAACTGTTCTAAAGTCACCATTGGACATGAGGTAAAATCCCTAAGAAGTTTCCTTCCTCTCCAGCAACTGAGTAAGGAAGGACGCCTGTATCTTTGTAGTGACTGGGTGTATTGATACACCATCCAAAGTGTAATTAATAACTGCAACATGCTCAAAAGGATATTCAATGTCTGTTTTTTGTTTGTTTGTTCTTTTACCCATCTACCAATCGGTGCCCTTCTTTGCAAACCATCTACCAATCGGTGCCCTTCTTTGCAAACCATTGGAAAACCTCCCTGGTCTTTGCAGTTGAATCTGTGTTTGAAATTCACTGCTCGACTGAGGGACCTTACAGATAATTGTACGTGTGGAGTACAAAGAAGAGGTAGTCAATCAGAAATCATGTTAAACACAAAGAGTGACTCCATGCAACTTATTATGTGACTTGTTAAAGCACATTCTTACTTCTGTACACTAATTGACTGAAGACATTTCAGCTTTTCATTTAGAATTAATTTGTTAAAAAAACAACATAATTCCACTTTGACGTTATGGGATATTGTGTGTAGGCCGGTGACTAACGAATCTAAATGTAATCCGTTTTAAATTCAGGCTGTAACACAATAAAATGTGGACAAATACTTCCTGGAGGCACTGTAGTGGCCTACTTTTGTGCCAGGGAACATAGGACTCAAATGTAGTGCACGATATAAGGAATAGGGTGCCATTTGGAACAGAGCTTTCTCTCATGTGATAAAATTCATAAGAGTTCAACAACGAGTCGTTCTCTTCTTGTGATACTGTAGGTAATACTATTCTGTTGTACCTTAATAAAATCCTGGCCTTCTGTCCCTTCCGGGCTGCCGTACTGTGGTACTGTAGGTAATACTATTCTGTTGTGCCTTAATAAAACCCTGGCCTTCTGTCCCTTCCGGGCTGCCGTACTGTGATACTGCAGTTAATACTATTCTGTTGTACCTTAATAAAACCCTGGCCTTCTGTCCCTTCCGGGCTGCCGTACTGTGATACTGTAGTTATTACTATTCTGTTGTACCTTAATAAAACCCTGGCCTTCTGTCCCTTCCGGGCTGCCGTACTGTGGTACTGTAGGTAATACTATTCTGTTGTGCCTTAATAAAACCCTGGCCTTCTGTCCCTTCCGGGCTGCCGTACTGTGATCACCGTTTTACTACTGTGCACATCTGTGGTGGCAAAGCCATGGCAACCCGCCCACTTTGTTTCCATAACAACCATCATCAAGACATTTCCCATCTGTTGTGTGTCGATTAGCTGAGAGTGAGAGATACAGCAGCGTGGGAGTGCACTCACACACACACACACACACACACTCACGCACACACACACACACACACTCACGCACACACACACACACACACTCACGCACACACACACACACACACTCACGCACACACACACACACACTCACTCACGCGCACACACACACACACCAACCTGGCCTCAGGGTAATTCGTAAGATTTGGTAGGTAAATCTGTGCCTTCCATTTAGTATCATACAGAATGTTACGCTAGGTTACGTTATGAATGGAATAGCGGTCGGACAATAGCATAGGAATTGGTTGACCTAGCCTATACATCTTAGAGGACCTCTAGTATTATACGTTTTTACTGAAACACAGTTGCTTTTTGCGTGGTAACAACAAAGGAGAATTCCGTATAGAATTTACATCGGTGGTTAGGAAAACTGACGACAAAGGTTAGGATAATAATTGACGTAAAAGGTTAATTTAAGTAAAAGGTAAGGAGAATTAGGTTAAGGTTAGAATTAGGGTTAGAGGAAGGGTTAGCTAAAAATGCTACAGTTGTCCCCGACGCGGCTACATCACGCAACGGTTAGATTGATAGACGATCGCGTCATACATCCATCCCCCACAACCAACCTCCCTCGTATTGTCTTTAGTAACCTAGTGTCTATGGTTACCTAGTGTCTACAGTAACCTAGTGTCTTTAGTAAACTAGTGTGTTTAGTAACCTAGTGTCTTTAGTAACCTAGTGTCTTTAGTAACCTAGTGTCTTTAGTAACCTAGTGTCTATGGTTACCTAGTGTCTACAGTAACCTAGTGTCTACAGTAACCTAGTGTCTTTGGTTACCTAGTGTCTATAGTAACCTATTAGTAACCTAGTGTCTTTAGTAACCTAGTGTCTACAGTAACCTAGTGTCTTTAGTAACCTAGTGTGTTTAGTAACCTAGTGTCTTTAGTAACCTAGTGTCTACAGTAACCTAGTGTCTATGGTTACCTAGTGTCTACAGTAACCTAGTGTCTACAGTAACCTAGTGTCTACAGTAACCTAGTGTCTACAGTAACCTAGTGTCTTTAGTAACCTAGTGTCTACAGTAACCTAGTGTCTTTAGTAACCTAGTGTCTACAGTAACCTAGTGTCTTTAGTAACCTAGTGTCTACAGTAACCTAGTGTCTTTAGTAACCTAGTGTCTACAGTAACCTAGTGTCTTTAGTAACCTAGTGTCTTTAGTAACCTAGTGTCTTTAGTAACCTAGTGTCTTTAGTAACCTAGTGTCTACAGTAACCTAGTGTCTACAGTAACCTAGTGTCTTTAGTAACCTATTAGTAACCTAGTGTCTTTAGTAACCTAGTGTCTTTAGTAACCTATTAGTAACCTAGTGTCTTTAGTAACCTAGTGTCTTTAGTAACCTATTAGTAACCTAGTGTCTACAGTAACCTAGTGTCTTTAGTAACCTAGTGTCTACAGTAACCTAGTGTCTTTAGTAACCTAGTGTCTATAGTAACCTAGTGTCTTTAGTAACCTAGTGTCTACAGTAACCTATTAGTAACCTAGTGTCTTTAGTAACCTAGTGTCTTTAGTAACCTATTAGTAACCTAGTGTCTTTAGTAACCTAGTGTCTACAGTAACCTAGTGTCTTTAGTAACCTAGTGTCTTTAGTAACCTAGTGTCTATAGTAACCTATTAGTAACCTAGTGTCTTTAGTAACCTATTAGTAACCTAGTGTCTTTAGTAACCTATTAGTAACCTAGTGTCTTTAGTAACCTAGTGTCTTTAGTAACCTAGTGTCTTTAGTAACCTATTAGTAACCTAGTGTCTTTAGTAACCTATTAGTAACCTAGTGTCTTTAGTAACCTATTAGTAACCTAGTGTCTTTAGTAACCTAGTGTCTACAGTAACCTAGTGTCTTTAGTAACCTAGTGTCTACAGTAACCTAGTGTCTTTAGTAACCTATTAGTAACCTAGTGTCTTTAGTAACCTATTAGTAACCTAGTGTCTTTAGTAACCTATTAGTAACCTAGTGTCTATAGTAACCTATTAGTAACCTAGTGTCTATAGTAACCTATTAGTAACCTAGTGTCTTTAGTAACCTAGTGTCTTTAGTAACCTAGTGTCTTTAGTAACCTAGTGTCTTTAGTAACCTAGTGTCTTTAGTAACCTATTAGTAACCTAGTGTCTTTAGTAACCTATTAGTAACCTAGTGTCTTTAGTAACCTAGTGTCTTTAGTAACCTATTAGTAACCTAGTGTCTTTAGTAACCTAGTGTCTTTAGTAACCTAGTGTCTATAGTAACCTAGTGTCTTTAGTAACCTAGTGTCTTTAGTAACCTAGTGTCTACAGTAACCTAGTGTCTACAGTAACCTAGTGTCTTTAGTAACCTATTAGTAACCTAGTGTCTTTAGTAACCTAGTGTCTTTAGTAACCTAGTGTCTTTAGTAACCTAGTGTCTTTAGTAACCTAGTGTCTTTAGTAACCTAGTGTCTTTAGTAACCTAGTGTCTACAGTAACCTAGTGTCTTTAGTAACCTAGTGTCTTTAGTAACCTAGTGTCTTTAGTAACCTAGTGTCTTTAGTAACCTAGTGTCTTTAGTAACCTATTAGTAACCTAGTGTCTTTAGTAACCTAGTGTCTTTAGTAACCTAGTGTCTTTAGTAACCTAGTGTCTTTAGTAACCTAGTGTCTTTAGTAACCTAGTGTCTACAGTAACCTAGTGTCTTTAGTAACCTAGTGTCTACAGTAACCTAGTGTGTACAGTAACCTAGTGTCTTTAGTAACCTATTAGTAACCTAGTGTCTTTACTATCCTAGTGTCTTTAGTAACCTAGTGTCTTTGGTTACCTAGTGTCTTTAGTAACCTAGTGTCTACAGTAACCTAGTGTCTACAGTAACCTAGTGTCTTTAGTAACCTATTAGTAACCTAGTGTCTTTACTATCCTAGTGTCTTTAGTAACCTAGTGTCTTTGGTTACCTAGTGTCTTTAGTAACCTAGTGTCTACAGTAACCTAGTGTCTACAGTAACCTAGTGTCTACAGTAACCTAGTGTCTACAGTAACCTAGTGTCTACAGTAACCTAGTGTGTACAGTAACCTAGTGTCTACAGTAACCTAGTGTGTACAGTAACCTAGTGTCTACAGTAACCTAGTGTCTACAGTAACCTAGTGTCTTTAGTAACCTAGTGTCTTTAGTAACCTAGTGTCTACAGTAACCTAGTGTCTTTAGTAACCTAGTGTCTACAGTAACCTAGTGTCTACAGTAACCTAGTGTCTTTAGTAACCTAGTGTCTTTAGTAACCTAGTGTCTTTAGTAACCTAGTGTCTTTAGTAACCTATTGGTTACCTAGTGTCTTTAGTAACCTAGTGTCTACAGTAACCTAGTGTCTACAGTAACCTAGTGTCTACAGTAACCTAGTGTCTACAGTAACCTAGTGTATACAGTAACCTAGTGTCTACAGTAACCTAGTGTCTACAGTAACCTAGTGTCTTTAGTACCCTAGTGTCTACAGTAACCTAGTGTCTACAGTAACCTAGTGTCTACAGTAACCTAGTGTCTTTAGTAACCTAGTGTCTTTAGTAACCTAGTGTCTACAGTAACCTAGTGTCTACAGTAACCTAGTGTCTACAGTAACCTAGTGTCTACAGTAACCTAGTGTCTACAGTAACCTAGTGTCTACAGTAACCTAGTGTCTTTAGTAACCTAGTGTCTACAGTAACCTAGTGTCTTTAGTAACCTAGTGTCTTTAGTAACCTAGTGTCTACAGTAACCTAGTGTCTTTAGTAACCTAGTGTCTACAGTAACCTAGTGTCTACAGTAACCTAGTGTCTTTAGTAACCTAGTGTCTACAGTAACCTAGTGTCTACAGTAACCTAGTGTCTACAGTAACCTAGTGTCTACAGTAACCTAGTGTCTTTAGTAACCTAGTGTCTACAGTAACCTAGTGTCTTTAGTAACCTAGTGTCTTTAGTAACCTAGTGTCTACAGTAACCTAGTGTCTACAGTAACCTAGTGTCTACAGTAACCTAGTGTCTTTAGTAACCTAGTGTCTTTAGTAACCTAGTGTCTACAGTAACCTAGTGTCTTTAGTAACCTAGTGTCTACAGTAACCTAGTGTCTTTAGTAACCTAGTGTCTTTAGTAACCTAGTGTCTTTAGTAACCTAGTGTCTACAGTAACCTAGTGTCTACAGTAACCTAGTGTCTTTAGTAACCTAGTGTCTTTAGTAACCTAGTGTCTACAGTAACCTAGTGTCTACAGTAACCTAGTGTCTTTAGTACCCTAGTGTCTTTAGTAACCTAGTGTCTACAGTAACCTAGTGTCTACAGTAACCTAGTGTCTTTAGTAACCTAGTGTCTTTAGTAACCTAGTGTCTACAGTAACCTAGTGTCTTTAGTAACCTATTAGTAACCTAGTGTCTTTAGTAACCTAGTGTCTTTAGTAACCTAGTGTCTACAGTAACCTAGTGTCTACAGTAACCTAGTGTCTACAGTAACCTATTAGTAACCTAGTGTCTTTAGTACCCTAGTGTCTACAGTAACCTAGTGTCTACAGTAACCTATTAGTAACCTAGTGTCTTTAGTAACCTAGTGTCTTTAGTAACCTAGTGTCTTTAGTAACCTAGTGTCTACAGTAACCTAGTGTCTTTAGTAACCTAGTGTCTTTAGTAACCTAGTGTATTTAGTAACCTAGTGTCTTTAGTAACCTAGTGTATTTAGTAACCTAGTGTCTACAGTAACCTAGTGTCTTTAGTAACCTAGTGTCTACAGTAACCTAGTGTCTTTAGTAACCTAGTGTCTACAGTAACCTAGTGTCTACAGTAACCTAGTGTCTTTAGTAACCTAGTGTCTACAGTAACCTAGTGTCTTTAGTAACCTAGTGTCTACAGTAACCTAGTGTCTTTAGTAACCTAGTGTCTTTAGTAACCTATTAGTAACCTAGTGTCTTTAGTAACCTATTAGTAACCTAGTGTCTTTAGTAACCTATTAGTAACCATCTGTCTTTAGTAACCTATTAGTAACCTAGTGTCTTTAGTAACCTATTAGTAACCTAGTGTCTTTAGTAACCTATTAGTAACCATCTGTCTTTAGTAACCTATTAGTAACCTAGTGTCTTTAGTAACCTATTAGTAACCTTGTGTCTTTAGTAACCTAGTGTCTTTAGTAACCTATTAGTAACCTAGTGTTTTTGGTTACCTAGTGTCTTTAGTAACCTAGTGTCTTTAGTAACCTAGTGTCTTTAGTAACCTAGTGTCTTTGGTTACCTAGTGTCTACAGTAACCTAGTGTCTTTAGTAACCTAGTGTCTACAGTAACCTAGTGTGTACAGTAACCTAGTGTCTTTAGTAACCTATTAGTAACCTAGTGTCTTTACTATCCTAGTGTCTTTAGTAACCTAGTGTCTTTGGTTACCTAGTGTCTTTAGTAACCTAGTGTCTACAGTAACCTAGTGTCTACAGTAACCTAGTGTCTTTAGTAACCTATTAGTAACCTAGTGTCTTTACTATCCTAGTGTCTTTAGTAACCTAGTGTCTTTGGTTACCTAGTGTCTTTAGTAACCTAGTGTCTATAGTAACCTAGTGTCTACAGTAACCTAGTGTCTACAGTAACCTAGTGTCTACAGTAACCTAGTGTCTACAGTAACCTAGTGTGTACAGTAACCTAGTGTCTACAGTAACCTAGTGTCTACAGTAACCTAGTGTCTACAGTAACCTAGTGTCTACAGTAACCTAGTGTCTTTAGTAACCTAGTGTCTTTAGTAACCTAGTGTCTACAGTAACCTAGTGTCTTTAGTAACCTAGTGTCTACAGTAACCTAGTGTCTACAGTAACCTAGTGTCTTTAGTAACCTAGTGTCTTTAGTAACCTAGTGTCTTTAGTAACCTAGTGTCTTTAGTAACCTATTGGTTACCTAGTGTCTTTAGTAACCTAGTGTCTACAGTAACCTAGTGTCTACAGTAACCTAGTGTCTACAGTAACCTAGTGTCTACAGTAACCTAGTGTATACAGTAACCTAGTGTCTACAGTAACCTAGTGTCTACAGTAACCTAGTGTCTTTAGTACCCTAGTGTCTACAGTAACCTAGTGTCTACAGTAACCTAGTGTCTACAGTAACCTAGTGTCTTTAGTAACCTAGTGTCTTTAGTAACCTAGTGTCTACAGTAACCTAGTGTCTACAGTAACCTAGTGTCTACAGTAACCTAGTGTCTACAGTAACCTAGTGTCTACAGTAACCTAGTGTCTACAGTAACCTAGTGTCTTTAGTAACCTAGTGTCTACAGTAACCTAGTGTCTTTAGTAACCTAGTGTCTTTAGTAACCTAGTGTCTACAGTAACCTAGTGTCTTTAGTAACCTAGTGTCTACAGTAACCTAGTGTCTACAGTAACCTAGTGTCTACAGTAACCTAGTGTCTACAGTAACCTAGTGTCTACAGTAACCTAGTGTCTTTAGTAACCTAGTGTCTTTAGTAACCTAGTGTCTACAGTAACCTAGTGTCTTTAGTAACCTATTGTCTACAGTAACCTAGTGTCTTTAGTACCCTAGTGTCTTTAGTAACCTAGTGTCTTTAGTAACCTAGTGTCTACAGTAACCTAGTGTCTACAGTAACCTAGTGTCTTTAGTACCCTAGTGTCTTTAGTAACCTAGTGTCTACAGTAACCTAGTGTCTACAGTAACCTAGTGTCTTTAGTACCCTAGTGTCTTTAGTAACCTAGTGTCTACAGTAACCTAGTGTCTACAGTAACCTAGTGTCTTTAGTAACCTAGTGTCTTTAGTAACCTAGTGTCTACAGTAACCTAGTGTCTTTAGTAACCTATTAGTAACCTAGTGTCTTTAGTAACCTAGTGTCTTTAGTAACCTAGTGTCTACAGTAACCTAGTGTCTACAGTAACCTAGTGTCTACAGTAACCTATTAGTAACCTAGTGTCTTTAGTAACCTAGTGTCTACAGTAACCTAGTGTCTACAGTAACCTATTAGTAACCTAGTGTCTTTAGTAACCTAGTGTCTTTAGTAACCTAGTGTCTTTAGTAACCTAGTGTCTACAGTAACCTAGTGTCTTTAGTAACCTAGTGTCTTTAGTAACCTAGTGTATTTAGTAACCTAGTGTCTTTAGTAACCTAGTGTATTTAGTAACCTAGTGTCTACAGTAACCTAGTGTCTTTAGTAACCTAGTGTCTACAGTAACCTAGTGTCTTTAGTAACCTAGTGTCTACAGTAACCTAGTGTCTACAGTAACCTAGTGTCTTTAGTAACCTAGTGTCTACAGTAACCTAGTGTCTTTAGTAACCTAGTGTCTACAGTAACCTAGTGTCTTTAGTAACCAAGTGTCTTTAGTAACCTATTAGTAACCTAGTGTCTTTAGTAACCTATAAGTAACCATCTGTCTTTAGTAACCTATTAGTAACCATCTGTCTTTAGTAACCTATTAGTAACCTAGTGTCTTTAGTAACCTATTAGTAACCTAGTGTCTTTAGTAACCTATTAGTAACCATCTGTCTTTAGTAACCTATTAGTAACCTAGTGTCTTTAGTAACCTATTAGTAACCTTGTGTCTTTAGTAACCTAGTGTCTTTAGTAACCTATTAGTAACCTAGTGTCTTTAGTAACCTAGTGTCTACAGTAACCTAGTGTCTACAGTAACCTAGTGTCTTTAGTAACCTAGTGTCTTTAGTAACCTAGTGTCTTTAGTAACCTATTAGTAACCTAGTGTCTTTAGTAACCTAGTGTCTTTAGTAACCTAGTGTCTTTAGTAACCTAGTGTCTATAGTAACCTATTAGTAACCTAGTGTCTTTAGTAACCTATTAGTAACCTAGTGTCTTTAGTAACCTATTAGTAACCTAGTGTCTATAGTAACCTATTAGTAACCTAGTGTCTTTAGTAACCTATTAGTAACCTAGTGTCTTTAGTAACCTAGTGTCTTTAGTAACCTATTAGTAACCTAGTGTCTATAGTAACCTATTAGTAACCTAGTGTCTTTAGTAACCTATTAGTAACCTAGTGTCTACAGTAACCTAGTGTCTTTAGTAACCTAGTGTCTTTAGTAACCTAGTGTCTACAGTAACCTAGTGTCTTTAGTAACCTAGTGTCTACAGTAACCTAGTGTCTTTAGTAACCTAGTGTCTACAGTAACCTAGTGTCTTTAGTAACCTAGTGTCTACAGTAACCTAGTGTCTTTAGTAACCTATTAGTAACCTAGTGTCTTTAGTAACCTAGTGTCTACAGTAACCTAGTGTCTTTAGTAACCTAGTGTCTACAGTAACCTAGTGTCTACAGTAACCTAGTGTCTACAGTAACCTAGTGTCTTTAGTAACCTAGTGTCTTTAGTAACCTAGTGTCTACAGTAACCTAGTGTCTACAGTAACCTAGTGTCTACAGTAACCTAGTGTCTACAGTAACCTAGTGTCTACAGTAACCTAGTGTCTACAGTAACCTAGTGTCTTTAGTAACCTAGTGTCTACAGTAACCTAGTGTCTTTAGTAACCTAGTGTCTTTAGTAACCTAGTGTCTACAGTAACCTAGTGTCTTTAGTAACCTAGTGTCTACAGTAACCTAGTGTCTACAGTAACCTAGTGTCTACAGTAACCTAGTGTCTACAGTAACCTAGTGTCTACAGTAACCTAGTGTCTTTAGTAACCTAGTGTCTTTAGTAACCTAGTGTCTACAGTAACCTAGTGTCTTTAGTAACCTAGTGTCTACAGTAACCTAGTGTCTTTAGTAACCTAGTGTCTTTAGTAACCTAGTGTCTTTAGTAACCTAGTGTCTACAGTAACCTAGTGTCTACAGTAACCTAGTGTCTTTAGTAACCTAGTGTCTTTAGTAACCTAGTGTCTACAGTAACCTAGTGTCTACAGTAACCTAGTGTCTTTAGTACCCTAGTGTCTTTAGTAACCTAGTGTCTACAGTAACCTAGTGTCTACAGTAACCTAGTGTCTTTAGTAACCTAGTGTCTTTAGTAACCTAGTGTCTACAGTAACCTAGTGTCTTTAGTAACCTATTAGTAACCTAGTGTCTTTAGTAACCTAGTGTCTTTAGTAACCTAGTGTCTACAGTAACCTAGTGTCTACAGTAACCTAGTGTCTACAGTAACCTATTAGTAACCTAGTGTCTTTAGTAACCTATTAGTAACCTAGTGTCTACAGTAACCTAGTGTCTACAGTAACCTATTAGTAACCTAGTGTCTTTAGTAACCTAGTGTCTTTAGTAACCTAGTGTCTTTAGTAACCTAGTGTCTACAGTAACCTAGTGTCTTTAGTAACCTAGTGTCTTTAGTAACCTAGTGTCTTTAGTAACCTAGTGTCTTTAGTAACCTAGTGTATTTAGTAACCTAGTGTCTACAGTAACCTAGTGTCTTTAGTAACCTAGTGTCTACAGTAACCTAGTGTCTTTAGTAACCTAGTGTCTACAGTAACCTAGTGTCTACAGTAACCTAGTGTCTTTAGTAACCTAGTGTCTACAGTAACCTAGTGTCTTTAGTAACCTAGTGTCTACAGTAACCTAGTGTCTTTAGTAACCTAGTGTCTTTAGTAACCTATTAGTAACCTAGTGTCTTTAGTAACCTATTAGTAACCTAGTGTCTTTAGTAACCTATTAGTAACCATCTGTCTTTAGTAACCTATTAGTAACCTAGTGTCTTTAGTAACCTATTAGTAACCTAGTGTCTTTAGTAACCTATTAGTAACCTAGTGTCTTTAGTAACCTATTAGTAACCTAGTGTCTTTAGTAACCTATTAGTAACCTAGTGTCTTTAGTAACCTAGTGTCTTTAGTAACCTATTAGTAACCTAGTGTCTTTAGTAACCTAGTGTCTACAGTAACCTAGTGTCTACAGTAACCTAGTGTCTTTAGTAACCTAGTGTCTTTAGTAACCTAGTGTCTTTAGTAACCTAGTGTCTTTAGTAACCTATTAGTAACCTAGTGTCTTTAGTAACCTAGTGTCTATAGTAACCTATTAGTAACCTAGTGTCTTTAGTAACCTATTAGTAACCTAGTGTCTTTAGTAACCTATTAGTAACCTAGTGTCTATAGTAACCTATTAGTAACCTAGTGTCTTTAGTAACCTATTAGTAACCTAGTGTCTTTAGTAACCTAGTGTCTTTAGTAACCTATTAGTAACCTAGTGTCTATAGTAACCTATTAGTAACCTAGTGTCTTTAGTAACCTATTAGTAACCTAGTGTCTACAGTAACCTAGTGTCTTTAGTAACCTAGTGTCTTTAGTAACCTAGTGTCTACAGTAACCTAGTGTCTTTAGTAACCTAGTGTCTACAGTAACCTATTAGTAACCTAGTGTCTACAGTAACCTATTAGTAACCTAGTGTCTACAGTAACCTAGTGTCTTTAGTAACCTATTAGTAACCTAGTGTCTTTAGTAACCTAGTGTCTTTAGTAACCTAGTGTCTTTAGTAACTAGTGTCTACATGATGTCTGACCTGGCTGTGGCTTCTCCCTGCTGTGTGTACTGTGGAGATTTGTGGCTTAACCCTCTAAACCCATCCACTTCAACTGTGTACACACTGGGATTGAAGGGGTGGTGTTATTAGCTAGGAGGGATTGAAGGAGTGCTGTAATTGGCTAGGAGGGATTGGAGGAGTGCTGTAATTGGCCAGGAGGGTATCCTGGTGCTCTGTTTCTGGGGTGACCCAGACTGCAGCGCCAGCCGGGAACTGCAGAGTGATAATGAAGGCAGGACCTCGTTCGAGATGCATCCAGGGAGTGGTGGGCCTTGGACTAGTCCACCGGGAAGGGAGAGGGGTGAGAGGACTAGTCCACCGGGAAGGGGGAGGGGTGAGAGGACTAGTCCACCGGGAAGGGAGAGGGGTGAGAGGACTAGTCCACCGGGAAGGGAGAGGGGTGAGAGGACTAGTCCACCGGGAAGGGAGAGGGGTGAGAGGACTAGTCCACCGGGAAGGGAGAGGGGGGAGAGGACTAGTCCACCGGGAAGGGAGAGGGGTGAGAGGACTAGTCCACCAGGAAGGGAGAGGGGTGAGAGTATTAGGGAGATGGGGGGTGAGTGGGGGAGCTACATAGTAAAGAGGGGGGAGAGAGGGAGAGGAAGAGGAAGAGGGGAAGCTACAGCCTTGTATACACCAGGTCCTAATTAGGAAAAGAGAGTGAATTATTCCTGGTGATTAGGAGCTGTTTTGCTGTACACACACACACACACGCGCGCACGCACACGCACAAGCACATTTGCCTGTCTATATCCTTGTCTGTCTGCCTGTCTGGTCTGCCTGTCTCCTTGTCTGTCTGCCTGTCTGGTCTGCCTGTCTCCTTGCCTGTCTGCCTGTGTGGTCTGCCTGTCTGCCTGTCTAGTCTGCCTGTCTCCTTGCCTGTCTGCCTGTCTGGTCTGCCTGTCTGGACTGCCTGTCTCCTTGCCTGTCTGGTCTGCCTATCTCCTTGCCTGTCTGGTCTGCCTGTCTGCCTGTCTGGTCTGCCTGCCTCCTTGCCTGTATGGTCTGCCTGTCTCCTTGCCTGTCTGCCTGTCTCCTTGCCTGTCTGGTATGCCTGTCTCCTTGACTGTCTGCCTGTCTCCTTGCCTATATGGTCTGGCTGTCTGGTCTGCTGGTCTCCTTGCCTGTCTGCATGTCTGGTCTGCCTGTCTCCTTGCCTGTCTGCCTGTCTCCTTGCCTGTCTGGTATGCCTGTCTCCTTGACTGTCTGCCTGTCTCCTTGCCTGTATGGTCTGCCTGTCTGGTCTGCCTGTCTCCTTGCCTGTCTGGTCTGCCTGTCTGCCTGTCTGGTCTGCCTGTCTCCTTGCCTGTCTGGTATGCCTGTCTCCTTGACTGTCTGCCTGTCTCCTTGCCTGTCTGGTCTGCCTGTCTCCTCACCTGTCTGGTCTGCCTGTCTCCTTGCCTGTCTGGTCTGCCTGTCTAGATCTCTTTCTAGATGCCTGTATATCTGCCTGTGCAGAAAAACGCTGTAAGAATCTGTGTCCTAATCGCTAACCACATTTAATCATTTCAAACTGCCTTCCACCCCCCGGGCCCTGAACCAGAGGAGAGTGTTGTTAAAAGTAATCCCCTTTTTTTTTTAAATGACCACATCTGTTGGTTTAAATAATGCATCATAGCAGAGTGATATTATCAAAAGGAATAATGATATAAATATCTCAGAGGAACGAACGTTAAAGCTACAATCGGTGATCTGAATTAAATATGAAACGCATTTTAAAGGTTCAAAGGAGGGTTTAGATGTCGGGTCATTTATATATTTAGTACCGTTGACTGGCTCAATTAGCCGTGGCCTGGTAATTCATTGGCCATGGGTGTGCTATCGAACTGGTTCCCAACGTTTTGTGCTGCCGCCCCTACTTAAACAGTAATAATTTGTTGTCAGATCGCATTTCTTTACACAGGAGAGTAAACATTCGCATATTAATGGGGGTTTTATGAAGGTTACTATGTTTTATTGCTGTTTGAAGCACGGTACTAAGCTTATCAATAGCTTCCCTATGTACAACACAGTGAGTGAATACTAGTTGTGGTTGTACCGTCAGGCCCTTATGTTGACCTGGTGTAACAGCCTGTACCGTCAGACCCTTATGTTGACCTGGTGTAACAGCCTGTACCATCAGACCCTTATGTTGACCTGGTGTAACAGCCTGGACCGTCAGACCCTTATGTTGACCTGGTGTAACAGCCTGTACCGTCAGACCCTTATGTTGACCTGGTGTAACAGCCTGTACCGTCAGACCCTTATGTTGACCTGGTGTAACAGCCTGTACCATCAGACCCTTATGTTGACCTGGTGTAACAGCCTGGACCGCCAGACCCTTATGTTGACCTGGTGTACACCTGTACCATCAGACCCTTATGTTGACCTGGTGTAACAGCCTGTACCGTCAGGCCCTTATGTTGACCTGGTGTAACAGCCTGTACCGTCAGACCCTTATGTTGACCTGGTGTAACAGCCTGGACCTTTACCTTCAGACCCTTATGTTGACCTGGTGTAACAGCCTGTACTTCTGACCGTTATGTTGACCTGGTGTAACAGCCTGTACCGTCAGACCCTTGTGTTGACCTGGTGTAACAGCCTGTACCATCAGACCCTTATGTTGACCTGGTGTAACAGCCTGTACCGTCAGACCCTTATGTTGACCTGGTGTAACAGCCTGTACCGTCAGACCCTTATGTTGACCTGGTGTAACAGCCTGTACCGTCAGACCCTTATTTTGACCTGGTGTAACAGCCTGGACCGTCAGACCCTTATGTTGACCTGGTGTAACAGCCTGTACCGTCAGACCCTTATGTTGACCTGGTGTAACAGCCTGGACCTTCAGACCCTTATGTTGACCTGGTGTAACAGCCTGTACCATCAGACCCTTATGTTGACCTGGTGTAACAGCCTGTACCGTCAGACCCTTATGTTGACCTGGTGTAACAGCCTGTACCGTAGACCCTTATGTTGACCTGTGTACAGCCTGTACCGTCAGGCCCTTATGTTGACCTGGTGTAACAGCCTGTACCGTCAGACCCTTATGTTGACCTGGTGTAACAGCCTGTACCGTCAGACCCTTATGTTGACCTGGTGTAACAGCCTGGACCTTTACCGTCAGACCCTTATGTTGACCTGGTGTAACAGCCTGTACCGTCAGACCCTTATGTTGACCTGGTGTAACAGCCTGGACCTTCAGACCCTTATGTTGACCTGGTGTAACAGCCTGTACCGTCAGACCCTTATGTTGACCTGGTGTAACAGCCTGTACCATCAGACCCTTATGTTGACCTGGTGTAACAGCCTGTACCGTCAGACCCTTATGTTGACCTGGTGTAACAGCCTGTACCGTCAGACCCTTATGTTGACCTGGTGTAACAGCCTGTACCGTCAGGCCCTTATGTTGACCTGGTGTAACAGCCTGTACCGTCAGACCCTTATGTTGACCTGGTGTAACAGCCTGGACCTTTACCTTCAGACCCTTATGTTGACCTGGTGTAACAGCCTGTACCATCAGACCCTTATGTTGACCTGGTGTAACAGCCTGTACCGTCAGACCCTTATGTTGACCTGGTGTAACAGCCTGTACCGTCAGACCCTTATGTTGACCTGGTGTAACAGCCTGTACCTGTACCTTCAGGCCCTTATGTTGACCTGGTGTAACAGCCTGTACCATCAGACCCTTATGTTGACCTGGTGTAACAGCCTGTACCGTCAGACCCTTATGTTGACCTGGTGTAACAGCCTGTATCGTCAGGCCCTTATGTTGACCTGGTGTAACAGCCTGTACTTCTGACCCTTATGTTGACCTGGTGTAACAGCCTGTACCTGTACCTTCAGGCCCTTATGTTGACCTGGTGTAACAGCCTGTACCGTCAGACCCTTATGTTGACCTGGTGTAACAGCCTGGACCTTTACCGTCAGACCCTTATGTTGACCTGGTGTAACAGCCTGTACCGTCAGACCCTTATGTTGACCTGGTGTAACAGCCTGTACCGTCAGGCCCTTATGTTGACCTGGTGTAACAGCCTGTAACTTCAGACCCTTATGTTGACCTGGTGTAACAGCCTGTACCGTCAGACCCTTATGTTGACCTGGTGTAACAGCCTGTAACTTCAGACCCTTATGTTGACCTGGTGTAACAGTCTGTACCGTCAGACCCTTATGTTGACCTGGTGTAATAATAAGAGAGGTCCGGTTTTCTCCACGTCGGCCTCCCCTTTTATATAATATACAATAAGAGGTCCGGTTTTCTCCACGTCGGCCTCCCCTTTTATATAATATACAATAAGAGGTCCGGTTTTCTCCACGTCGGCCTCCCCTTTTATATAATATATAATAAGAGGTCCG
>NC_052325.1:793350-805926 GCF_016432855.1 Salvelinus namaycush | reverse complement strand
ACTATAAGACAATAGGTTATAAAGACACTAGGTTACTAAAACTAGGACATTCACTGTAGACACTAGGTACTGAAAGACCTAGGTTACTAGTAGGTTACTAAAGGACACTAGGTTATAATAGGTCTACTAAAACACTAGGTACTAAAGACACTAGGTTACTGAGTAGTTACTAAAGACACTAGGTTTACTAAAGACACTAGGTTAATGTAGAACAATAGGTTACTGTAGACACTAGGGTTACTAATAGGGTTACTAAGACACTAGGTACTATAGTTACTAAAGACACTAGGTTACTAAAGGGAACTAGGTTACTAATAGGTTACTATAGATTCTAGGTTCTAATAGGTTTTAAAGACACTAGGTAAAACATACAAATTATATAGACACTAGGTTACTAAGAGGTTACTAAGACACAGCGGTTACTATAGGTTACTAAAGACACTAGGTTATAATGTTACTAAAGACCTAGGTTATAAACATAGGTATATAGACTGAGACACTAGGTTACTAAACAACCTAGGTTTATAGGTTACTGTAGAAATAGGTTATAAAGGGGCCACAGACTTAGGTTACTACATAGGTTACTATAGTTAATAGCACTAGGTTAACTAAAGGTTACCTAAAGACACTAGGTTACTAAAGACACTAGGTTACTAATAGGTTACTGTAGACACTAGGTTTACTAAAGACACTAGTTACTAAGAGGTTACTAAAGACACTAGGTACTATAGGACACCTAGGTTAACTAAAGACACTAGGTTACAATAGGGTTACTAAGACATTAGGTACTAATAGGTTACTAAAGGACCTAGGTTACTAAAGGTTACTAAAGACACTAGTATACTATAGGTTACTAAAGACACTAGGTTACTAATACGGTTCTATAGACAAATAGGTTACTAATAGGTACTATAGACACGTAGTGTACTAAGACATAGGTTACTAATAGGTTACTAAAACACTATGTTACTCAAGGACATCTAGGTTACTGTAGGACACTAGGTACTAAAGACACTAGGTTTTACTAATAGGTTACTAAAGACACCTAGGGTTCTAAAGACACTAGGTTACTAAAGACCTAGGTTACTAATAGGTTTCCATAGACACTGGTTACTAATAGGGTTTACTAAAGACACTAGGTTACTTAAAGACCACTAGGTTACCTATAGTTACTAAAGACACTAGGTTTACTATAGACACTAGGTTACTAAAGACACTAGGTTACTAATAGGTTCTAAAGACCATTAGGTAGCTAAGACAACTAGGTTACTAAAGACACTAGGTTACAATAGGTTTTACTATAGGATACACTCGGTTAACTAATAGTTTACAAAGCACCTAGTTACTAATAGGTTACTACAGACACTAGGTTACAATAGGTTACTAAGACACTAGGTTACTAAGACACTAGGTTACTAATAGGTTTACTAAAGACACTAGGTTACTAATAGGTTTACTAAAGAATAGGTTACTAATAGGTTACTAAAGAACTAGGTTACTATAGGTTTATAAAGACACTAGGTTATAAAGACCACTAGGTTACTAATAGGTTTACTGTAGACACTAGGTTACTAAAAGAACTAGGTTACTAATAGGGTACTTAAAGGTTACAAAGAACACTAGGTTACTAAAGACACTAGGTGACTGAAGGTTTACTAAAGACACTAGGTTACTAAAGACATAGTTACTGTCTAGCTCAGGGACAACTAGGTTTACTAATAGACGTACTAGTACTAATAGGTTACTAAAGACACAAGGATAAAGGTTACTATAAGACACTAGGTTACTAAGACACCTAGTTACTAATAGGTTACTATAGAGACTAGTTACTGAATAGGTTACTAAAGGTACACAGGTTACTAAAGACACTAGGTTACTAATAGGTTACTATAGACACTAGGTTACTAATAGGTTACTAAAGACACTAGGTTACTAATAGGTTACTAAAGACACTAGGTTACTAATAGGTTACTAAAGACACTAGGTTACTAAAGACACTAGGTTACTAATAGGTTACTGTAGACACTAGGTTACTAAAGACACTAGGTTACTAAAGACACTAGGTTACTGTAGACACTAGGTTACTAATAGGTTACTAAAGACACTAGGTTACTAATAGGTTACTGTAGACACTAGGGTTACTAATAGGTTACTAAAGACACTAGGTTACTGTAGACACTAGGTTAATAGGTTACTATAGACACTAGTTACTAATGGTTACTAAAGACACTAGGTTACTAATAGTTACTATGACACTAGGTTACTAATAGGTTACTATAGACACTAGGTTACAATAGGTACTATAGACACTAGGTTATCTAAGTACAAGCACTACTAGGTTTACTATAGGTTACTAAAGACACTAGGTTACTAAAGACACTAGTTATTGTAGACACTAAGGTTACTAAAGACACTAGGTACTAATAGGTACTAAGGAGACACTAGGTTACTAAAGACACTAGGTTACTAAAGACATAGTTTAATAGGTTACTGTAGGCACTAGGTTTAAATAGGTTACTAAAGACACTAGGTTACTAAAGACACAAGGTTACTAATAGGTTACTAAAGACACTAGGTTACTATAGACACAGGTACTAAAGGACAGCTGGTTACTAATAGGTTACTAAAGACACTAGGTTACTAAAGACACTAGTTACTAAAGACACTAGGTTACTAATAGGTTACTTAGACACTAGGTTATAATAGTTACTAATAGGTTTACTAAAGACACTAGGTTACTAATAGGTTACTAAAGACACTAGGTTACTAATAGGTTACTAAAGACACTAGGTTACTAAAGACACTAGGTTACTAATAGGTTACTGTAGACACTAGGTTACTAAAGACACTAGGTTACTAGTAGGTTACTAAAGACACTAGGTTACTAATAGGTTACTAAAGACACTAGGTTACTAAAGACACTAGGTTACTGATAGGTTACTAAAGACACTAGGTTACTAAAGACACTAGGTTACTGTAGACACTAGGTTACTGTAGACACTAGGTTACTAATAGGTTACTAAAGACACTAGGTTACTAATAGGTTACTAAAGACACTAGGTTACTAAAGACACTAGGTTACTAATAGGTTACTATAGATTCTAGGTTACTAATAGGTTACTAAAGACACTAGGTTACTAAAGACACTAGGTTACTAATAGGTTACTATAGACACTAGGTTACTAATAGGTTACTAAAGACACTAGGTTACTAATAGGTTACTAAAGACACTAGGTTACTAATAGGTTTACTAAAGACACTAGGTTACTAAAGACACTAGGTTACTAATAGGTTACTGTAGACACTAGTTACTAAAGACACTAGGTTACTAATAGGTACTAAAGACACTAGGTTACAATAGGTTACTATAGACACTAGGTTACTAATAGGTTACTAAAGAAACTAGTTACTAAAGACCACTAGGTTACTAAGGTTACTGTAGGGACACTAAGGTTACTAAGACACTAGGTTACTAATAGGTTACTAAAGACACTAGGTACTACTAGACACAGGTTACTAAAGACATTAGGTTACTAATAGGTTACTAAAGACATTAGGTACTAATAGGTTACTAAAGACACTAGGTTACTAATAGGTTACTAAAGACACTAGGTTACTAATAGGTTACTAAAGACACTAGGTTACTAATAGGTTACTATAGACACTAGGTTACTAATATGTTACTAATAGGTTACTATAGACACTAGGTTACTAATAGGTTACTAAAGACACTAGGTTACTAAAGACACTAGGTTACTAAAGACACTAGGTCACTAATAGGTTACTATAGACACTAGGTTACTAATAGGTTACTAAAGACACTAGGTTACTGTAGACACTAGGTTACTAAAGACACTAGGTTACTAAGAGGTTACTAAAGACACTATGTTATAGACACTAGGTTACTAAAGACACTAGGTTACTGTAGACACTAGGTTACTAATAGGTTACTAAAGACACTAGGTTACTAATAGGTTACTGTAGACACTAGGTTACTAATAGGTTACTAAAGACACTAGGTTACTGTAGACACTAGGTTACTAATAGGTTACTATAGACACTAGGTTACTAATAGGTTACTAAAGACACTAGGTTACTAATAGGTTACTATAGACACTAGGTTACTAATAGGTTACTATAGACACTAGGTTACTAATAGGTTACTGTAGACACTAGGTTACTATAGACACTAGGTTACTGTAGACACTAGGTTACTAATAGGTTACTAAAGACACTAGGTTACTGTAGACACTAGGTTACTATAGACACTAGGTTACTAAAGACAATAGGTTACTAAAGACACTAGGTTACTAAAGACACTAGGTTACTAAAGACACTAGGTTACTAATAGGTTACTATAGACACTAGGTTACTAATAGGTTACTAAAGACACTAGGTTACTAAAGACACTAGGTTACTAATAGGTTACTAAAGACACTAGGTTACTATAGACACTAGGTTACTAAAGACACTAGGTTACTAATAGGTTACTAAAGACACTAGGTTACTAAAGACACTAGGTTACTAAAGACACTAGGTTACTAATAGGTTACTATAGACACTAGGTTACTAATAGGTTACTAAAGACACTAGGTTACTAATAGGTTACTAAAGACACTAGGTTACTAATAGGTTACTAAAGGGACACTAGGTTACTAATAGGTTACTAAAGACACTAGGTTACTAATAGGTACTAAAGACACTATACTTAGACTAAGCCACTAGTTACTATTACTAGCTACATAGGTTACTAAAGACACTTACTAAAGGACACTAGGTTACTGTAGACACTAGGTTACTGTAGACACTAGGTTACTAATAGGTTACTAAAGACACTAGGTTACTAAAGACACTAGGTTACTAAAGAGGTGTTACTATAGATACTAGGTTTTATAATAGGTTACTAAAGGGACACTAGGTACTAAAGACACTAGGTTACTAATAGGTTACTATAGACACTAGGTACTAATAGGTTACTAAAGACAGTAGGTTACTAATAGGTTACTAAAGACACTAGGTTACTAATAGGGTACAAGACTTACTAAAGACACTAGGTTAATAGGCTACTAAGACACTAGGTTACTAATAGGTTACTAAAGACACTAGGTTACTAAAGACACTAGGTTACTAATAGGTTACTAAAGACACTAGGTTACTAAAGACACTAGGTTACTAATAGGTTACTATAGACACTAGGTTACTAAAGACACTAGGTTACTAAAGACACTAGGTTACTAATAGGTTACTATAGACACTAGGTTACTAAAGACACTAGGTTACTAATAGGTTACTAAAGACACTAGTTTACTAAAGACACTAGGTTACTAAAGACACTAGGTTACTAAAGACACTAGGTTACTAAAGACACTAGGTTACTAAAGGTTACTATAGACACTAGGTTACTAATAGGTTACTAAAGACACTAGGTTACTAAAGACACTAGGTTACTAATAGGTTACTGTAGACACTATGTTACTATAGACACTAGGTTTCTATTAGGTTACTAAAGACACTAGGTTACTGTAGACACTAGGTTACTAAAGACACTAGGTTACTGTAGACACTAGGTTACTGTAGACACTAGGTTACTGTAGACACTAGGTTACTAAAGACACTAGGTTACTAAAGACACTAGGTTACTGTAGACACTAGGTTACTAAAGACACTAGGTTACTAAAGACACTAGGTTACTAATAGGTTACTATAGACACTAGGTTACTAATAGGTTACTAAAGACACTTAGTTAAAATAGGTACTAAAGACACTAGGTTTACTAAAGACACTAGGTTACTAAAGACATAGGTACTATAGTTACTAAAGACACTAGGTTACTAAGACAATAGGTTACTAAAGACACAGGTTACTAATAGTTACTAAAGACACTAGGTTACTAATAGTACTAAAGACACTAGGTACAATAGGTTATAAAGACACTAGGTTACTAATAGGTACTAAAGACACTAGGTTACTATAGACACTAGGTACTAATAGTTACTAAAGACACTAAGGTTACTAATAGGTTACTAAAGACACTAGGTTATAATAGGTTACTAAAGACACTAGGTTACTAATAGTTACTAAGAAACTAGTTACTAAAGACCACTAGGTTACTAATAGGTTACTAAAGACACTAGGTACTAAAAGACATTAGGTACTAAAGGTACTAAGACACTAGGTTACTATAAGACACTAGGTTACTGTAGACACTAGGTTCGTAGACACTAGGTTACTAGACCTAAGGTTACGTAGACACTCGGTTACTGTAGACACTAGGTTACTGTAGACACTAGGTTACTGTAGACACTAGGTTACTTAGACACTAGGTTACTAAACACTAGTTACTAAGACACTAGGTTACTAAGACAACTAGGTTACTGTAGCACACTAGGGTACTGTAGACACTAGGTTACTAAAGACACTAGGTTACTGTAGACACTAGGTTACTGTAGACACTTAGGTTACGTAGACACTAGGTTACTGTAGGACACTAGGTTACTAAAGCACTAGGTTTACTAAAGACACTAGGTTACTAAAGACACTAGGTTACTAATAGGTTACTGTAGACACTAGGTATCTAAGACATAGGTTACTGTAGAACTAGGTTACTAAAGACACTAGGTTACTGTAGACACTAGTTACTAAGACACTAGGTACTGTAGAACTAGTTCTGTAGACCTAGTATAAAGACACTAGGTTACTAAAGACACTAGGTTACTAAAGACACTAGGTTACTGTAGACACTAGGTGTCACGAATCCCGTTTCCTGAGTCTGTTTTTAGCCTGCGTTCTGTCCTGGAGTGTTTTTCCGGTGTCCTGGAACACACCATGTCTGGTTGCCGGACGATGTAGCTAGTTGGAAGATCTCTGATTACCCGCACCTGTATCCCATCAGCTATCTGCACACCTGGTCCTGATCATTATCCCTCCACTTCATAAGCACTGACCTGACATCCATTCCCTGCCGGATTGTTAGCCATGAACAGTATGTCGTGCCAGCCGTATCAGCCTCCATTTTGATAGAGTTTGTTTTGTGTTTTGTACGTCTTGGCTTGCCTTGAACTTACCTCCGTTCTCTCTGTCTACAGTCATTCACCCGGAACACTCATTCCATCCCTACCTGGTCGTCGGTGGCTTCTGTTACTCCATTGGATCTGCCAATTCAATCCCATCAACTCAACTCCGCTGCTCGCTCCGCTACCTGGATCTTTCTATCTCTACACTTAAACTTGTAAATAAATACTCACCTTCGTCTTACTCTCCTTGTCCTGGTCTGCTTCTGGGTTCTACGTTAGAAAACCGTGACACTAGGTTACTAAAGACACTAGGTTACTAAAGACACTAGGTTACTAAAGACACTAGGTTACTAAAGACACTAGGTTACTAAAGACACTAGGTTACTGTAGACACTAGGTTACTAAAGACACTAGGTTACTAAAGACACTAGGTACTAAAGACACTAGGTTACTAATAGGTTACTAAAGACACTAGGTTCTGTAGACACTAGGTTACTAAGACACTAGGTTAATGTAGACACTAGGTTACTAAAGACACTAGGTTACTGTAGACACTAGGTTACTAAAGACACTAGGTTACTGTAGACACTAGGTTACTAAAGACACTAGGTTACTAAAGACACTAGGTTACTGTAGACACTAGGTTACTAATAGGTTACTAAAGACACTAGGTTACTAATAGGTTACTATAGACACTAGGTACTATAGGTTACTAAGACACTAGGTACTAAAGACACTAGGTTATAATAGGTTACTAAAGACTACTAGGTTACTATAGGTTACTATAGACACTAGGTTACTAATAGGTTACTAAAGACACTAGGTTACTAATAGTGTACTAAAGACACTAGGTTACATAGGTTACTAAGACACTAGTTAAAGGACACAGCGTTACTAAAGACACTAGGTTACTAAAGACACTAGTGAAGGTTACTAAAGACACTAGGTACTAAAGACACTAGGTTACTAAAGACACTAGGTTACTGTACGACACTAGGTTACTGTAGACACTAGGTTACTAAAGACACTAGGTACTAATAGGGTACTAAAGACACTAGGTTAACTAAGAACACAAGGTTACTATAGTTACTAAGACACTAGGTTACTAATAGGTTACTAAAGACAGATGGTTACTAATAGGTTACTGTAGACACTAGGTTACTAATAGGTTACTATAGGAACTAGGTTACTAATAGGTTACTAAAGACAGAGGTTACTAATAGGTTACTAAAGACAGATGGTTACTTAATAGGTACTAAAGACACTAGGTTACTAATAGGTTACTAAAGACACGGTTACTAAAGACACTAGGTTACTGTAGACACTAGTTTAACTAAAGACTCTAGGTTACTGTAGACACTAGGTTACTAGACACTAGGTTACTTAACACTAGGTTACTGTTAGACACTAGGTTTACTAAAGACACGGTTTACTGTAGACACTAGGTTACTAAAGACACTAGGTTACTAGACACATAGGTTACTAAATACACTAGGTTACTAAAGACACTAGGTTATAAATACAAATACCAATAACAAACCTTTTTAAGGCTAGTACTAAAGACACTAGGTTACTAACTAGACACGGTAGGTACTGTAAGACACTAGGTTACTAGTAAGATGGTGTGACCACGTAGACTGTTTACTTAAAGACACTAGGTTACTAAAGACACTAGGTTACTAATAGGTTACTAAAGACACTAGGTTACTGTAGACACTAGGTGATAGTAATTAGAAGACACTAGGTTACTAAGACACTAGGTTACTGACTAGACACTAGGTTACTGTAGACACTAGGTTACGTAGACACTAGGTTTACTAAAGACACTAGGTTACTAAAGACACTAGGTTCTATAGGTACTTACACTAGGTTACTGTAGACACTAGGTTACTAAAGACACTAGGTACTAAAAGACACTAGGTTACTGTAGACACTAGGTACTAGTAGACCACTAGGTTACTAAAGACACTAGGTGACTAAAGACACTAGGTTACTGTAGACACTAGGTTACTGTAGACACTAGGTTTAATACTGAGAGAAGCCACAGCCAGGTCAGACAACACTGAGAGAAGCCACAGCCAGGTCAGACAATACAGAGAGAAGCCACAGCCCAGTCAGACAACACTGAGAGAAGCCACAGCCAGGTCAGACATCCCTGAAAGAAGCCACAGCCAGGTCAGACATCACTGAGAGAAGCCACAGCCAGGTCAGACATCACTGAAAGAAGCCACAGCCAGGTCAGACATCACTGAGAGAAGCCACAGCCAGGTCAGACATCACTGAGAGAAGCCACAGCCAGGTCAGACAACACTGAGAGAAGCCACAGCCAGGTCAGACAACACTGAGAGAAGCCACAGCCAGGTCAGACAATACAGAGAGAAGCCACAGCCCAGTCAGACAACACTGAGAGAAGCCACAGCCAGGTCAGACATCCCTGAAAGAAGCCACAGCCAGGTCAGACATCACTGAGAGAAGCCACAGCCAGGTCAGACATCACTGAAAGAAGCCACAGCCAGGTCAGACATCACTGAGAGAAGCCACAGCCAGGTCAGACATCACTGAGAGAAGCCACAGCCAGGTCAGACATCACTGAGAGAAGCCACAGCCAGGTCAGACAACACTGAGAGAAGCCACAGCCAGGTCAGACAACACTGAGAGAAGCCACAGCCAGGTCAGACAACACTGAGAGAAGCCACAGCCAGGTCAGACATCACTGAGAGAAGCCACAGCCAGGTCAGACAACACTGAGAGAAGCCACAGCCAGGTCAGACAACACTGAGAGAAGCCACAGCCAGGTCAGACAACACTGAGAGAAGCCACAGCCAGGTCAGACAACACTGAGAGAAGCCACAGCCAGGTCAGACATCACTGAGAGAAGCCACAGCCAGGTCAGACAACACTGAGAGAAGCCACAGCCAGGTCAGACAACACTGAGAGAAGCCACAGCCAGGTCAGACATCACTGAGAGAAGCCACAGCCAGGTCAGACAACACTGAGAGAAGCCACAGCCAGGTCAGACAACACAGAGAGAAGCCACAGCCAGGTCAGACACCACTGAGAGAAGCCACAGCCAGGTCAGACAACACTGAGAGAAGCCACAGCCAGGTCAGACAACACTGAGAGAAGCCACAGCCAGGTCAGACAACACTGAGAGAAGGGGAGAGGAGAGGGGCTGGCTGTGGCAGGGAAGAGGAGAGGGGCTGGCTGTGGCAGAGGAGAAGAGAGGTGAGGAGCTGTGGCAGGGGAGAGGAGAGGCTGTGGGGCTGTGGCAGGGGAGAGGAGAGGCGAGGGGATGTGGCAGGGGAGAGGAAAGCCGAGGGGCTGTGGCAGGGGAGAGGAGAGGAGAGGTGAGGGGCTGTGGCAGGGGAGAAGAGAGGTGAGGAGCTGTGGCAGGGAGAAGAGATGCGAGGGGCTGTGGCAGGGGAGAAGAGAGGTGAGGAGTTGTGGCAGGGAGAAGAGAGGCGAGGGGCTGTGGTAGGGGAGAAGAGAGGCGAGGGGCTGTGGCAGGGGAGAGGAGAGGAGAGAAGCTGTGGCAGGGGAGAGGAGAGGAGAGGAGCTGTGGCAGGGGAGAGGAGAGGAGAGGGGCTGTGGCAGGGGAGAGGAGAGGAGAGGAGCTGTGTTAGGGGAGAGGAGAGAGGAGAGGGGCTGTGGCAGGGGAGAGGAGAGGAGAGCAGCTGTGGCAGGGGAGAGGAGAGGTGAGGAGTTGTGGCAGGGAGAAGAGATGCGAGGGGCTGTGGCAGGGGAGAAGAGAGGCGAGGGGCTGTGGCAGGGGAGAAGAGAGGCGAGGGGCTGTGGCAGGGGAGAGGAGAGGAGAGAAGCTGTGGCAGGGGAGAGGAGAGGAGAGGAGCTGTGGCAGGGGAGAGGAGAGAGGAGAGGGGCTGTGGCAGGGGAGAGGAGAGGAGAGGAGCTGTGGCAGGGGAGAAGAGAGGAGAGGGGCTGTGGCAGGGAGAAGAGAGGAGAGGGGCTGTGGCAGGGGAGAAGAGAGGAGAGGAGTTGTGGCAGGGAGAAGAGAGGCGAGGGGCTGTGGCAGGGGAGAGGAGATGAGAGGAGCTGTGGCAGGGGAGAGGAGAGGTGAGGAGTTGTGGCAGGGAGAAGAGATGCGAGGGGCTGTGGCAGGGGAGAGGAGAGGTGAGGAGTTGTGGCAGGGAGAAGAGAGGCGAGGGGCTGTGGCAGGGGAGAAGAGAGGAGAGGGGCTGTGGCAGGGGAGAAGAGAGGCGAGGGGCTGTGGCAGGGAGAAGAGATGCGAGGGGCTGTGGCAGGGGAGAGGAGATGAGAGGAGCTGTGGCAGGGGAGAGGAGAGGTGAGGAGTTGTGGCAGGGAGAAGAGATGCGAGGGGCTGTGGCAGGGGAGAGTAGAGGTGAGGAGTTGTGGCAGGGAGAAGAGAGGCGAGGGGCTGTGGCAGGGGAGAGGCGAGGAGAGGAGCTGTGGCAGGAGAGAGGAGAGGTGAGGAGTTGTGGCAGGGAGAAGAGATGCGAGGGGCTGTGGCAGGGGAGAAGAGAGGCGAGGGTCTGTGGCAGGGGAGAAGAGAGGAGAGGGGCTGTGGCAGGGGAGAAGAGAGGAGAGGGGCTGTGGCAGGGGAGAAGAGAGGAGAGGGGCTGTGGCAGGGGAGAAGAGAGGAGAGGGGCTGTGGCAGGGGAGAAGAGAGGCGAGGGGCTGTGGCAGGGGAGAAGAGAGGAGAGAAGCTGTGGCAGGGGAGAGGAGAGGTGAGGAGTTGTGGCAGGGAGAAGAGATGCGAGGGGCTGTGGCAGGGGAGAAGAGAGGAGAGGAGCTGTGGCAGGGGAGAGGAGAGGAGAGGGGCTGTGGCAGGGGAGAGGAGAGGAGAGGAGCTGTGTTAGGGGAGAGGAGAGAGGAGAGGGGCTGTGGCAGGGGAGAGGAGAGGAGAGCAGCTGTGGCAGGGGAGAGGAGAGGTGAGGAGTTGTGGCAGGGAGAAGAGATGCGAGGGGCTGTGGCAGGGGAGAAGAGAGGCGAGGGGCTGTGGCAGGGGAGAAGAGAGGCGAGGGGCTGTGGCAGGGGAGAGGAGAGGAGAGAAGCTGTGGCAGGGGAGAGGAGAGGAGAGGAGCTGTGGCAGGGGAGAGGAGAGAGGAGAGGGGCTGTGGCAGGGGAGAGGAGAGGAGAGGAGCTGTGGCAGGGGAGAAGAGAGGAGAGGGGCTGTGGCAGGGAGAAGAGAGGAGAGGGGCTGTGGCAGGGGAGAAGAGAGGAGAGGAGTTGTGGCAGGGAGAAGAGAGGCGAGGGGCTGTGGCAGGGAGAAGAGAGGCGAGGGGCTGTGGCAGGGGAGAGGAGATGAGAGGAGCTGTGGCAGGGGAGAGGAGAGGTGAGGAGTTGTGGCAGGGAGAAGAGATGCGAGGGGCTGTGGCAGGGGAGAGGAGAGGTGAGGAGTTGTGGCAGGGAGAAGAGAGGCGAGGGGCTGTGGCAGGGGAGAAGAGAGGAGAGGGGCTGTGGCAGGGGAGAAGAGAGGCGAGGGGCTGTGGCAGGGAGAAGAGATGCGAGGGGCTGTGGCAGGGGAGAGGAGATGAGAGGAGCTGTGGCAGGGGAGAGGAGAGGTGAGGAGTTGTGGCAGGGAGAA
>NC_052325.1:750850-788350 GCF_016432855.1 Salvelinus namaycush | reverse complement strand
TACCAAACCAGCGAGGCAGACAGACAGACAGACAGACAGACAGACAGACAGACAGACAGACAGACAGACCCTACCAAACCAGCGAGGCAGACAGACAGACAGCCAGACAGACCCTACCAAACCAGCGAGGCAGACAGACAGACAGACAGACAGACAGACAGACAGACAGACAGACAGACAGACCCTACCAAACCAGCGAGGCAGACAGACAGACAGACAGACAGACAGACAGACAGACAGACAGACAGACAGACAGCCAGACAGACAGACAGACAGACAGACAGACAGACAGACAGACAGACAGACAGCCAGCCAGCCAGCCAGACAGCCAGACAGACAGACAGACAGACAGACAGACAGACCCTACCAAACCAGCGAGGCAGACAGACAGACAGACAGACAGACAGACAGACAGACAGACAGACAGACAGACAGACAGACAGATCCTACCAAACCAGCGAGGCAGACAGACAGACAGACAGACCCTACCAACATACCATGTTTCCCATTCATCGAAATGACGGTAATTATTTAATCTCCTGCCTCCATTTGAGATAAGTGAATCAGAAAGAGGAAACAGAAAGCTTTGTTCCTGCCCTAGCCCTCTCAGGGGGGGAAGGAATAGGCAAATAATGACAGATGGAATTGTTTTAAGATGTTCATACTATGGATCACTTAGCTATTTTATTTAGAATTTCAGGACCACTTTAATAAGTACACATTTGGCCTTAACTACTATTTCCCAGAGAAACACATTGAATAACACATTTATAAATGGTAATAAAGACAGTCACGAAATAAACCATAAGAAACAAGGTTTTGTTTGTCCTTTGGTCATCACAATGGTCATTATGGCCAAACAGTTAAATGTTTGTTCCGTCAGACCAGAGGACATTTCTCCAAAAATAACAATCTTTCTCCCCATGTGCAGTTGGAAACCGTAGTCTGGCTTTTTTATGGTGGTTTTGGAGCAGTGGCTTCTTCCTTGCTGAGCGGCCTTTCAGGTTATGTCGATATAGGACTCGTTTTACTGTGGATATAGATATTTTTGTACCTGTTTCCTCCAGCATCTTCACAAGGTCATTTGCTGTTGTTCTGGGATTGATTTGCACTTTTCACACCAAAGTACATTCATCTCTAGGAGACAGAACGCGTCTCCTTCCTGACCGGTATGACGGCTGCGTGGTCCCATGGTGTTTATACTTGCGTACTATTGGTTGAACAGATGAACGTTGACTCAAATGATGTCAATTAGCCTATCAGAAGCTTCTAAAGCCATGACATCATTTTCTGGAATTTTCCAAGCTGTTTAAAGGCACAGTCAACTTAGTGTATGTAAACTTCTGACCCACTGGAATTGTGATACAGTGAATTATAAGTGAAATAATCTGTCTGTAAACAATTATTGGAGAAATGACTTGTGTCATGCACAAAGTAGATGTCCTAACCGACTTGCCTAAACTATAGTTTGTTAACTAGAAATTTGTGGAGTGGTTGAAAAACAAGTTTTAATGACTCCAACCTAAGTGTATGTAAACTTCTGTCACGATCGTGTGGAGGAGAGACGGACCAAAACGCAGCATGTGGAAAATAAGCCATCTTCTTTTATTTTACTACGAAGATGAACATGAAACGAAACACTATTACAACCTATACAAAAACAACAAACGACCGTGAAGCTATAAACGTAGTGCACACACACAGGCTACAAACGTTCAACATAGACAATTCCCCACAAACATCTAAAGCCTATGGTTGCCTTAAATATGGCTCCCAATCAGAGACAACAATAACCAGCTGTCTCTAATTGAGACCCAATTCAGGCAACCATAGACTTTCCTAGAAACCTACACTCAACCATAGACACAGCTAGACTACTATACTAAACATAAACCCAACTACTCTAATAAACCCCCTAAACCTTACAACCACCCTAGACACTACAAAAAACACATACATTCCCCATGTCACACCCTGACCTAACTAAAATAATTAAGAAAACAAAGAATACTAAGGCCAGGGCGTGACAACTTCCTACTTCAACTGTATATAAAGATAACTTTATCCATTACTCAACAATATGAAAGCAGATCTAATTAAATGGAACAATCGTCCCATTAATCTTAAACGCAGAATAAAGCTCTTCTGAATGGCACGGCTATCAACATTTTTTGTATTTATTTTCGGTAATACCAATTAACCCCTCGAAGACATTCTTTACAAAAGTAAACTCGGTCAAAACAGACGTTTATATGGGCCAATAGAATTCATTGAATAATAATTCAATAAATAAATAATAATTTTACATCTTCCTAAATTTAAGGGTGGTTTTAATCTTCCAGACTTGGAGTTGTATCAACCAGAGCTTTTACTTGCAACATATAGTTAAAGAGGAACAATGGGAACATACTGAAAATGTGCATGCTCATCCCTAGAATATTTTTTACGTGTCAATTTCCGAAGGATAAAGTGAAGAAAATGTATAACTTTGGAGTTAAGAAACACCATTACAATATGAAAGAAAATTAAAACCTTCGACAATAACCAATACCAGGCCACAGCCAGGCCAGAGCCGGAGCCGGGCCAGAGCCAGGCCACAGCCAGGCCAGAGCCAGGACACAGCCAGGCCAGAGCCAGAGCCAGGCCAGAGCCAGAGCCGGGCCAGAGCCAGGCCACAGCCAGGCCAGAGCCAGAGCCAGGCCAGAGCCAGAGCCGGGCCAGAGCCAGGCCACAGCCAGGCCAGAACCAGGCCAGAGCCAGATTTTAAGACAGAACATATTTTCTGTATGAGATTCGAAGATATAAATCACAGCTTTTACAACATGTCATACAATAATAACTTAGAAAACATGCTGTAAATAAATCTTATCTAATCAATTTAATACATTCAATAAAGTGTTAGTTAGTTACAGACCAAAGACAATGGTGTTATTTATTTACTATACCCTTCTATATGTGTCCCAAATGATCCTCTATATAGTACACTACTGTTGACCAGGACTCATAGGGTTCTGATCAAAAGGAGTGCACTATATAGGGAATAGGGTGCCAGCCCTGGTTAAAAGTAGTGCACTATATAGGGAATAGGGTGCCCATTTGGGATTCATCCTAGACTGGTGAGGAGGAATGCCCTCGGGACAGAGAGAGAAACAACAGAGAGTCTATTGGTAGGCTAAACTCTGACCTAGATAAAGCTCTCAATGCATGGAGCTCAGCCATCATACAGGCTTCCAGAGGTTCTGAAGGCACTCTGTGTGCCTTATTCACGCATTGGGCTCGTATTAATAACGAACCCAATCAGTGTTCTGAACTCTGAGAGGTGCCCTGGGAAGACAAACGTGGGTGATGTTACGCAAATACTAATGTCTTAATATGTCATTCAATATGTCCTATACTGTACGCTAACATCAATCCCCGTCACACATGTTGCTACAGAGTCCTTTATTAGAAAGGTTTACAGCTCGTGAATATCCAGTCTCATTGACACTCAGGAATAGAGCCCAGAACATAGCCGAAGCTCTTTGTTGTACAAACCTCAACTCCTCTCTCCTCTAAAGGCAGATGAAACAGCATCATTAACAGTATTATTGATGTTCATGTCCTGCTCTCCTCTCATCAGAGACAGGACGGAGGGACAGGTAAAAATGCATTCCTCCCTTAGATCAAAGCCTGGAAGCAGTCCCAGTAAAGCCAGACAGACACCGCACCACAGAGGAGATTGATCTGGAATCAGTTTTCAGCCTTTAATACACCCAGACAGACACAGCACCACAAATGAGACTGACTTGGAATCAGTATTTAATAAACCCAGAAAGACAAAGCACCACAAAGGAGACTCACATGGAGTTCGTCCTAGAATAGCCATCTCACCAGAGACAGGAGGGAGGGACAGGTAAAGTGCACCTTCACCCATCCCTTAGATCAAAGCCTGGAAACAGTCTTAGTAATCTGGCGCTGGAGTCAGTTTCATTAGAGCCAGACAGACATAGAACAGAAGAGTAGAGTCAGGAGACTGGTCTGGAGTCAGTTCCATTAGAGCCAGACAGACATAGAACAGAAGAGTAGAGTCAGGAGACTGGTCTGGAGTCA
The DNA here is from genome assembly GCF_016432855.1 of Salvelinus namaycush. Taxonomy (NCBI): domain Eukaryota; kingdom Metazoa; phylum Chordata; class Actinopteri; order Salmoniformes; family Salmonidae; genus Salvelinus; species Salvelinus namaycush. The sequence goes on along the minus strand of NC_052325.1, from coordinate 784,261 downwards.
GTTCCATTAGAGCCAGACAGACATAGAACAGAAGAGTAGAGTCAGGAGACTGGTCTGGAGTCATTCCTAGTAAAGCCAGATAGACACAGAAGGCTGACACAGCTCAGTAGAGGAGACTGACCTGGAATCAGTATTTTAGTGGAACCAGATGGACACAGCAAAGCAGACTGGTCCTCTCCCACACACAACTGATCCTAGACCAGACAAACTGAGAAACCCTGACGGAGAAGACTGGTCTGGAAACAATTTTAAATAAGCCAGATGGACACAGCACAACAGAGGAGATTGGCCCAGAGCTGATCCTAGGCCAGACCAAATAAGAAACCCTGACGGAGACGTTACAAGGAGGACTGACCCAGAGTCTGTTATTGCAAACCCAGCACAGCAGATGTAACTGGTTTTCTCCCACACACAACTGATCCCAGACTGGGTTTTCCACCTAGGCACTGACCCGTACTATACCATACTGGTTAACTTTTCATGGGTTTGGCATCGTCGCAGAGAGAATGTTACTGTAACGTAACTAGGAAGTGAACGTCGTAGCAGAGAGAATGTTACTGCAGCGTAACTAGGAAGTGAACGTCGTAGCAGAGAGAATGTTGCTGCAGGGTAACTAGGAAGTGAACGTCATAGCAGAGAGAATGTTGCTGCAGCGTAACTAGGAAGTGAACGTCGTAGCAGAGAGAATGTTACTGCAGCGTAACTAGGAAGTGAACGTCGTAGCAGAGAGAATGTTACTGCAGCGTAACTAGGAAGTGAACGTCATAGCAGAGAGAATGTTACTGCAGCGTAACTAGGAAGTGAACGTCATAGCAGAGAGAATGTTACTGCAGCGTAACTAGGAAGTGAACGTCATAGCAGAGAGAATGTTGCTGCAGGGTAACTAGGAAGTGAACGTCATAGCAGAGAGAATGTTGCTGCAGCGTAACTAGGAAGTGAACGTCGTAGCAGAGAGAATGTTGCTGCAGCGTAACTAGGAAGTGAACGTCGTAGCAGAGAGAATGTTGCTGCAGCGTAACTAGGAAGTGAACGTCGTAGCAGAGAGAATGTTGCTGCAGCGTAACTAGGAAGTGAACGTCGTAGCAGAGAGAATGTTGCTGCAGCGTAACTAGGAAGTGAACGTCGTAGCAGAGAGAATGTTGCTGCAGCGTAACTAGGAAGTGAACGTCGTAGCAGAGAGAATGTTACTGCAGCGTAACTAGGAAGTGAACGTCGTAGCAGAGAGAATGTTGCTGCAGCGTAACTAGGAAGTGAACGTCATAGCAGAGAGAATGTTACTGTAACGTAACTAGGAAGTGAACGTCGTCGCAGAGAGAATGTTACTGTAACGTAACTAGGAAGTGATTGAGATGAGAGATGTAAATAAGCATAATAAAATGATTAGGCTATATAATGTACCAGTCAACATCACGCTCCTTTTTGTTTCATTACAATAACGTAACATTGTCATTTAATCATGTGCAATTACGAAGAAATTAAAACAAAGCTTATGGCTACCTCCTGCAAAAACGATGTGCAACCAAGTCAGTGGCCATGACCCGATCAGCTGCTTAGACGACTTGGTGTAACAGTAGCTTAATATCAAACTGACATAGCTAGCTAGCGCTACCTCTTCTGACATAGAGTGCCTTGCAAAAGTATTCACCCCCCTTGTCGTTTTACCTATTTTGCTACATTACAACCTGTAATTTAAATGTATTTTTATTTGGATTTCATGTAATGGACATACACAAAATAGTCAAAATTGGTGAAGTGAAATGAAAAAAATAACTTGTTTGAAAAAATTCTATAAAAATAAAAAAGGAAAAGTGGTGTGTGCATATGTAGATCTGGTGCAGCCAATTACCTTCAGAAGTCACATAATTAGTTAAATAAAGTCCACCTGTGTGCAATCTAAGTGTCACATGATCTAAGTATATATGCACATGTTCTGAAAGGCCCCAGAGTCTGCAACACCACTAAGCAAGAGGCACCACTAAGCAAGGGGCAGATCAGGGTTGGGTTACAAAAAATATCCGAAACTTTGAACATCTCACCGAAATGGAAAGAATATGGCACCACAACAAACCTGCCAAGAGAGGGCCGCCCGCCAAAACTCACGGACCAGGCAAGGAGGGCATTAATCAGAGAGGCAACAAAGAGACCAAAGATAACCCTGAAGGAGCTGCAAAGCTCCACAGCGGAGATTGGAGTATCTGTCCATAGGACCACTTTCAGCCGTACACTCCATAGAGCTGGGCTTTACGGAAGAGTGGCCAGAAAAAAGTCAGAATTGAAGGAATGATGGATAGCGCTAAAAACAGGTAAATTATTGAGGTAAACCTGTTTCAGTCTTCCAGAGATTTGAGACTGGGACGGAGGTTCACCTTCCAGCAGGACAGTGACCCTAAGCATACTGTTAAAGCAACACTCTGAGTGGTTTAAAGGGGAAACATTTAAATGTCTTGGAATGGCCAAGTCAAAGCCCAGACCTCAATCCAATTGAGAATCTGTGGTATGACTTAAAGATTGCTGTACACCAGCGGAACCCATCCAACTTGAAGGAGCTGGAGCAGTTTTGTCTTGAAAAATGGTCAAATATCCAAGTGGCTAGATGTGCCAAGCTTATAGAGACATACCCCAAGAGACTTGCAGCTGTAATTGTTGCAAAAGGTGCCTCTACAAAGTATTGACTTTGGGGGGGTGAATAGTTATGCACGCTCAAGTTTTCTGTTTTTTTGTCTTATTTCTTGTCTGTTTCACAATGAAAAATATTTTGCATCTTCAAAGTGGTAGACATGTTGTGTAAATCAAATGCTACAACCCCCCCCCCAAAAAATCAATTTTAATTCCAGGTTGTAAGGCAACAAATAGGAAAATGCCAAGTGGGGTGAATACTTTCGCATGCCGATGTACACAGCTTGCTAAGCTTGTTTCATTTAACCTAAATAATTCAACATTGTGTGTGGAGCACTGGCTATCTGGTTAGCTGCATCCCCTTCATTTCATATGAAGTATGACTGGTCGGCTCAGCTAGCAAGCTAATGTTGTTGAACAAATTTAAGCTAGCTTTCATGCACATTGTCAAACTTCAGAAATAATGCTCATTGAGCCACAAAATACTTTAGCTCGATGTCAAATGGTGAGAAAAAATGTCAACATTATTTACAGATGTATTGTTTTAGCTTAGATGAAATCTGCCTCTTTTAGACAATGGACTGCAGTGTGAAACCCCGCGCCTCAGTAGGCTTTACAAGCGAGCCAATACCAGATATTTTCGGGTACCAGACTGGTATACTTTTGGCTCACATGAACCAAAACGAACCTCAACTAAATGTAATAGAAAAACGGAACCCACCCGTACCAACTTGGGTACGGTTCAGTACCTAGGTGGAAAGACCTACTGTAGGTCAACAGAACCTAAATCACAGTGTGCTTTGACGCCTGGAATCCATACTGTTTGATAGAGACTGGTCTAGAGTCAGATCTAACAGTCAAAACATCCTGGAGATCCCAGAGCAAACCATCAGAGGACAGATCTATAGGTTAAAACCTGTTACGGCTAGACGGAACCCCTCGTCAACATCCGGTGAAATGGCAGAGCGCCAAATTCCAATTCAATTACTATAAATATTCAACTTTCGGGAAATCACACATGCAATACACCAAATTAAAGCTACACTAAGCTATTATTTGAGGACAGCACCCCATCAAACAAACACAGACAATCATATTTCATCCCGCCAGGTGCGACACAAAACTCAGAAATAACGATATAAATCATGCCTTACCTTTGAAGAACTTATTTTGTTGGCACTCCAAAATGTCCCATAAACATCACAAACGGTCCTTTTGTTCAATAAATTCCGTCGTTATATCTCCAAAATGTCAATTTATTTGGTGCGTTTGACCGAGAAAAACACTGGTTCCAACTCGCGCACCATGACTACAAAATATCTAATAAGTTAGCTGTAAACTTGTTACAAACATTTCAAACAACTTTCCTAATACAACTTTAGGTATTTTTTAACCTGTCTAGGACAGGCGGAACCCCTCGCTAGCGGAACCCCTCGCCAACAGCCAATGAAATAGCAGGGCGCCAAATACAAATCAACAGAAATCTCATCAATCAAATTTCTCAAACATACAAGTATTAGGCACCATTTTAAAGATACAATTCTCGTTAATCCAGCCACGGTGTCTGATTTAAAAAATGCTCTACAGCGAAAACTCCACAAACGATTATGTTAGGTCACCACCAAGTCACAGAAAAAAACAGCAATTTTTCCCACCAAAGAGAGGAGTCACAAAAAGCACAAATATAGATAAAATTAATCACTAACCTTTGATGATCTTCATCAGATGACACTCATAGGACTTCATGTTACACAATACATGTATGTTTTGTTCGATAAAGTTCATATTGATATCCAAAAATCGAATTTTACATTGGCGTGTTATGTTCAGTAGTTCAAAAACATGCTATGATTTTGCAGAGAGCCACATGAAATCACAGAAATACTCATTATAAATGTTGATGAAAATTCAAGTGTTATGCATGGAACTTTAGATACACTTCTACTTAACGTAAATAATCAATAACATTTAAGACGGGATAAACTGTGTTCAATTCCGGACGAAAACAATGTGGAGCGAGCTTTCAGGTCGTGCGCCACAACAGTACACCAGACTCGACCCTCATTCTGAACAGCCCTATTTCTTCATTTCTCAAAGGAAAAACATCAACCAATTTCTAAAGACTGTTAACATCCAGTGGAAGCGATAGGAACTGCAAGCAAGTGCCTTAGAAATCTAGATCCACATAGACAAACATTGAAAAGAGAGTGACCTCCATTTTTTTTCCTGGATGGATTTTTCTCAGGTTTTTGCCTGCCATACCAATTCTGCACTATACACTATATACACTACATATACTATACACGGTATATACTTTACACTATATACTATATATACACTATATACAATATATGCACTGCACACTATGTACACTATATATACTATACACTATATACACTAAGTATACTATACACTATATACACTAAATACATACATCAATTCAAAATCAAATCAAATTTTATTTGTCACATACACATGGTTAGCAGATGTTAAAACATGTTTGGGCTGCAGGGGCAGTATTGAGTAGCCAGATAAAAGGTGCCCATTTCAAACGGCCTCGTACTCAATTCTTGCTCGTACAATATGCATATTATTATTACTATTGGATAGAAAACACTCTCTAGTTTCTAAAACTGTTTGAATTATATCTGTGAGTCAAACAGAACTCATTTGGCACAAACTTCCTGACCAGGAAGTGGAAAGTCTGAAATCGAGGCTCTGTTCTACTTCCTGCCTATAAATGGGCATGATACGTATGAGTATACATGCACGTCATACACCTTCCCCTGGATGTCAAGAGGCGGTGAGAGAAGAAATTTAGTGTTTATCTTGGTCTGAAGTGGAATACAAGCTCTTTGTATGACGTGTCCCCCATTTCCGGTTTTCTGGAGAGCGCGAGGTGGTACCTGGATTTGCCTTCTGTTTAGCTGCCGTTATAGGCGGCTACTATCTCCGGCTTTGATTTTATTTGATACATGTGACCATATCATTGTAAAGTATGTTTTTTCAATATAGTTTAATCAGATTATTGAATTTTTTTCGGGAGTTTTGCCGTGTTCCGTTCTCTGACTTTGTTGACGATGGAGAGATTCGTGCCACTTGGCTAGTGTGCTTGCTAAATCGAGAGGGAAAGTGGCCGTTCTAAATCCAAACAACGATTGTTCCCGACAAAGGACCCCTTGTCCAACATTCTGATGAAAGATCAGCAAAAGTAAGAAACATTTTATGATGCTATTTCATATATCTGTCGTACATGTGAATTAGTCGTCGGCGCCCAACGTTTGGGTACTCTAGCTATACCGAAGCTGGATGTCGTAATGAAGTTATTTTTTAGAATTCTAACACTGCGATTTCATTAAGAACTAATGGATCTATCATTTCCTATACAACATGTATTTTTTAGTTATGTTTATGAATAGCTATTTGGTCAGAATATGTGTGTCAGAAAAAGTGTCAGAAAAATATCCGAACGTTGTGGGAAATAGTAGCTACGTTAGCACAATGTGTAACCACTGATTTCAGCTCTAAATATGCACATTTTCGAACAAAACATAAGTGTATGTATAACCTGATGTTATAGGACTGTCATCTGATGAAGAATATCAAGGTTAGTCAAAAATTATATATCTTTTACTGGTTTGTCACGATCGCTAACTTTTACTGCTGGGGAAGGGCTTGTGTTTCTGGCTATTGTGGTGAGCTAATATAACGCTATATTGTGTTTTCGCTGTAAAACACTTAATAAATCGGAAATATTGGCTGGAATCACAAGATGCCTGTCTTTCATTTGCTGTACACTATGTATTTTTCAGAAATGTTTTATGATGAGTAATTAGGTATTTGACGTTGGTGTCTGTAATTATTCTGGCTGCTTTCGGTGCAATTTCTGATTGTAGCTGCAATGTAAACTATGATTTATACCTGAAATATGCACATTTTTCGAACAAAACATAGATTTATTGAATAACATGTTATAAGACTGTCATCTGATGAAGTTGTTTGTTGGTTAGTTTGGTTGGTTCTTGGTTAGTTAGGTTGGCTTTGTGCATGCTACCTGTGCTGTGAAAAATGTCTGTCCTTTTTTGTATTTGGTGGTGAGCTAACATAAATATACGTGGTGTTTTCGCTGTAAAACATTTTAAAAATCGGACATGTTGGCTGGATTCACAAGATGTGTACCTTTCATATGCTGTATTGGACTTGTTAATGTGTGAAAGTTAAATATTTAAAAAAGTATCTTTTGAATTTCGCGCCCTGCACTTGAGCTGGCTGTTGTCATAAGTGTACCGACGCCGGGCTGCAGCCATAAGAAGTTATACTCACAGACATTATTTTAACAGTTCTAGAAACTTTAGAGTGTTTTCTATATGCATATCCAAGCTTCTGGGCCTGAGTAGCAGGCAGTTTACTTTGGGCACGCTTTTCATCCAGACGTGAACATACTGCCCCCTAGCCCGAAGAGGTTTTAACATCACACTATCATATGAATCTATAGGTTAACGTCACACTAGCATATGAATCTATAGGTTAATATCATATGGATCTATAGGTTAATATCATACTATCATATGGATCTATAGGTTAACATCACACTGTCATATGGATGTATAGGTTAACATCACATTGAAAGTCCACTTCACTTCCAAACATCTGCCTGCCCACTTCTCTGTTCTCTCTCAGAGAGGCGCTTGAACCTCTCTCTCGTTTCTTCCTCTCTCTCCTCTCCCCCCCTCTGTCTCGCTCTTCTTTTCTCTCTCACAGATCTTCAGACTCACTTTGAGCTCCCTGGAACATGTCAGAGGAAGGAAACCACCCAATCAATATGGCTCTCCACTTGATGAGGGGTCATTCAGGAAGTAATTGCGTTGCCGGGTACACTTTCTCTACAGCGGCGAGGAGGGATATAACTGGCCCCTTTCATCTGCCGCCTCTCAACAACTAGAGCAACTCTATAAAGACCGGGCCTAATAGCCCCTAATAGTCCCCATACACGCCCAGCCACTCCGAACACGGCAGCAACACATGGTGGCTTACAGGAGAGGAAGCTTGATATGTGTTGTGTTTAACCAGACAACAGGAGAGGAAGCTTGATATGTGTTGTGTTTAACCAGACAACAGGAGAGGAAGCTTGATGTGTTGTTTTTAACCAGACAACAGGAGAGGAAGCTTGATATGTGTTGTGTTTAACCAGACAACAGGAGAGGAAGCTTGATATGTGTTGTTTTTAACCAGACAACAGGAGAGGAAGCTTGATATGTGTTGTTTTTAACCAGACAACAGAAGAGGAAGCTTGATATGTATTGTGTTTAACCAGACAACAGGAGAGGAAGCTTGATATGTGTTGTTTTTAACCAGACAACAGGAGAGGAAGCTTGATATGTGTTGTTTTTAACCAGACAACAGGAGAGGAAGCTTGATATGTATTTTATTTACCAGACAACAGGAGAGGAAGCTTGATATGTGTTGTTTTTAACCAGACAACAGGAGAGGAAGCTTGATATGTGTTGTTTTTAACCAGACAACAGGAGAGGAAGCTTGATATGTGTTGTTTTTAACCAGACAACAGGAGAGGAAGCTTGATATGTATTTTATTTACCAGACAACAGGAGAGGAAGCTTGATATGTGTTGTTTTTAACCAGACAACAGGAGAGGAAGCTTGATATGTATTTTATTTACCAGACAACAGGAGAGGAAGCTTGATATGTGTTGTTTTTAACCAGACAACAGGAGAGGAAGCTTGATATGTGTTGTGTTTAACCAGACAACAAGACATCTATGTGGAAGCTTTCAGCTCCATCAACTCTGCTACACAGAGGAGGTGTTATTCTCCTTGACGGATAGTTATGGATTGTTATTGAAGTTATGGGTATTGGTTCTGTAACATGGAGTAACATTTCAGAACCTTTCAATACATAGAGGTCCCGTGTGGCTCAGTTGGTAGAGCATGGCGCTTGCAACGCCAGGGTTGTGGGTTCATTCCCCACGGGGGGACCAGGATGAATATGTATGAACTTTCCAATTTGTAAGTCGCTCTGGATAAGAGCGTCTGCTAAATGACTTAAATGTAAATGTAAATAGAGGTACTCTTCCCTGTCCTGTTAGGATATATATATATATATACACATACAGTACCAGTCAAAAGTTTGGACACCTATTCATTCAAGGGTTTTTCTTTATTTTGTAATATTTTCTACATTGTAGAATAATAGTGAAGACATCAAAACGATGAAATAACACATATGGAATCATGTAGTAACCAGAAAAGTGTTAAACAAAAACAAAATACATTATATTTTGTATTTGCAATTTTTCAAATAGCCCTCCTCTGCCTTGATGACAGCTTTGCACACTCTTGGCATTCTCTTGACCAGCTTCACCTGGAATGCTTTTCCAAAAGTCTTGAAGGAGTTCCAACATATGCTGAGCACTTGTTGACTGCTTTTCCTTCACTCTGCGGTCCAACTCATCCTAGAACCATCTCCATTTGTTTGACGTCAGGTGATTGTGGAGGCCAGGTCATCTGATGCAGCACTCCATCACTCTCCTTAGTCGAAAAGCCCTTACACAGCCTGGAAGTGTGTTGGGTCATTGTCCTGTTGAAAAACAAATTATAGTCCCATTAAACGCAAACCAGATGGGATGGCATATCACTGCAGAATGCTGTGGTAGCCATGCTGGTTAAGTGTGCCTTGAATTCTAAATAAATCACTGACAATGTCACCAGCAAAGCACCCCTACATCATCACACCTCCTCCTCCATGCTTCACGGTGGGAACCACACATGCAGAGATCATCTGTTCACTTACTCTGCGTATCACAAAGACAGGCAGTTGGATTCAAATTTGGACTCCTCAGACCAAAGGACAGATTTCCACCGGTCTAATGCCCATTGCTCGTGTTTCTTGGCCCAAGCAAGACTCTTCTTATTATTGGTGTCCTTAAGTAGTGGTTTCCTTGCAGCAATTACACTATGAAGGCCTGATTCGACCATGATTCGAACAATTCGACCATGAAGGCCTAGCTAGACAATCTGGAACCTCTCTTCAAAAATTATCCGTCGCAATTGTTGCAACCCTTATTACTAGCCTGTTCAAACTCTCTTTCTTATCGTCTGAGATCCCTAAAGATTGGAAAGCTGCCACGGTCATCCCCCTCTTCAAAGGGGGAGACACTCTAGACCCAAACTGTTACAGACCTATATCTATCCTACCCTGCCATTCTAAAGTCTTCGAAAGCCAGGATAACAAACAGATCACTGACCATTTCCACCATACCTTCTCCGCTATGCAATCTGGGGTCCGAGCTGGGCATGGGTGCACCTCAGCCACACTCAAGGTCCTACACGATATCATAATCTCCATTGATAAAATACATTACTGTGCAGCGGTCTTCATTGACCTGGCCAAGGCTTTTGACTCTGTCAATCACTGCATTCTTATCGGCAGACTCAACAGCCTTGGTTTCTAAAATGACTGCCTCGCCTGGTTCACCAACTACTTCTCAGATAGAGTTCAGTGTGTCAAATATGAGGGCCTGTTGTCCGGACCTCTAGCAGTCTATGGGGGTGCCACAGGGTTCAATTCGCGGGCCGACTCTTTTCTCTGTATACATCAATGATGTCATTCTTGCTGCTGGTGATTCTCTGATCCACCTCTACGCATATGACACCATGCTGTATACTTCTGGCCCTTCTTTGGACACTGTGTTAACTTCTTGTGGATAGGAGGCAGCATTTTCAAGTTTGGATGAAAAGCGTAACCAGAGTAAACTGCCTCCTACTCAGTCCCAGATGCTAATATATGCATGGTATTATTAGTATTGGATAGAAAACACTCTGAAGTTGCTAAAACTGTTTTGTATTACAAAAGTAGTTTGAAATGTTTGGACAAAGCTTACAGGTAACTTTTGAGATATTTTGTAGTCACGTTGTGCAAGTTGGAACCGGTGTTTTTCTGGATCAAATGCGCCAAATAAATATAAATTTTGGATATACGTATATCGACGGAATTAATCCAACAAAAGGACCATTTGTGATGTTTATGGGAAATATTGGAGTGCCAACAGAAGAAGCTCGTCAAAGGTAAGGCATGAATTATATCTTTATTTCTGAATTTTGTGTCGCGCCGGGAGGGTTGAAATAGGATGGTCTGTGATTGTTAGCTGGGGTGCTATCCTCAGATAATAGCATTGTTTGCTTTCGCCGTAAAGCATTTTTGAAATCTGACACGTTGGCTGAATTCACAACAAGTGTAGCGTTAATTTGGTATATTGAATGTGTGATTTCATGAAAGTTAAATTTTTATAGTAATTTATTTGAATTTGGCGCTCTGCATTTTCACTGGATGTTGGCAAGGTGGGACGCTACCGTCCCACATATCCCAGAGAGGTTAACAACCCTCCAGACAAGATTCAATGCCATACAACTCTCCTTCCGTGGACTCCAACTGCTCTTAAATGCAAGTAAAACTAAATGCATGCTCTTCAACCGATCGCTGCCCGCACCTGCCTGCCCGTCCATCATCACTACTCTGGACGGTTCTGACTTAGAATATGTGGACAACTACAAATACCTAGGTGTCTGGTTAGACTGTAAACTCACTTTTCAGACTCACATTAAGCATCTCCAATCCATTAAATCTAGAATCGGCTTCCTATTTCGCAACAAAGCATCCTTCACTCATGCTGCCAAACATACCCTCGTAAAACTGACTATCCTACCGATCCTCGACTTCGGCGATGTCATTTACAAAATAGCCTCCAACACTCTACTCATCAGATTGGATGCAGTCTATCACAGTGCCATCAATTTCGTCACCAAAGCCCCATATACTACCCACAACTGCGACCTGTATGCTCTCACTGGCTGGCCCTCGCTTCATACTCGTCACCAAACCCACTGGCTCCAGGTCATCTATAAGTCTTTGCTAGGTAAAGCTCCGTCTTATCTCAGCTCACTGGTCACCATAGCAGCACCCACTCGTAGCATGCGCTCCACAAGGTATTTTTCACTGGTCACCCCCAAAGCCAATTCCTCGTTTGGCCGCCTTTCCTTCCAGTTCTCTGCTGCCAATGACTGGAACGAATTGCAAAAATCACTGAAGCTGGAGACTCATATCTCCCTCACTAACTTTAAGCACCAGCTGTCAGAGCAGCTCACAGATCATTGTACCTGTACACAGCCCATCTGTAAATAGCACACCCAACTACCTCATCCCCATATTGTTATTTTTTTTTTCTTCTCCTTTGCACCCCAGTATATCTACTTGCACACTCATCTTCTGCACATCTATCACTCCAGTGTTTAATTGCTAAATTGTAATTATTTAGCCACTATGGCCTATTTATTGCCTTACCTCTCTTATCCTACCTCATTTGCATATGCTGTATATAGATTTTTCTACTGTATTATTGATTGTATGTTTGTTTATTCCATGTGTAACTCTGTGTTGTTGTTTGTGTCACACTGCTTTGCTTTATCTTGGTCAGGTCGCAGTTGTAAATGAGAACTTCTTCTCAACTGGCCTACATGGTTAAATAAAGGCGACTAAAAATAAATGAAATTCACTCAGTCTCCTCTGAATAGTTGATGTTGAGATGTGTCTGTTACTTGAACTCTGTGAAGCATTTATTTGGGCTGCAATCTGAGGTGCAGTTAACTCTAATGAACTTATCCTCTGCAGCAGAGGTAACTCTGAGTCTTCTTTTTCTGTGGCGGTCCTCATGAGAGTCAGTTTCATCATAGCGCTTGATGGTTTTTGCGACTGCACTTGAAGAAACTTTCAATGTACTTACCATTTTCCAGATTGACTGACCTTCATGTCTTAAAGTAATGATGGACTGTCGTTTCTCTTTGCTTATTTGAGCTGTTCTTGCCATAATACGGATTTGGTCTTTTAGCAAGTAGGGTTGTCTTCTGTATACCCCCGCTACCTTGTCACAACACAACTGATTGGCTCTAACGCATTAAAAAGGAAAGAAATTCCACAAATTAACTTTTAACAAGGCACACCTGTTAATTGAAATGCATTCCAGGTGACTACCTCATGAAGCTAGTTGAGAGAATGCCAAGAGTGTGCAAAGCTGTCATCGAGGAAAAGGGTGGCTACTTTGAAGAATGTAAAATATAAAAAAGATTTTGATTTGTTTTACACTTTTTTGGTTACTAAATCATTCCATATGTGTCATTTCATAATTGTGATGTCTTCACTATTATTCAACAATGTAGAAAATAGTAAATAATTTTTTAAAAATAGAGTGGTTATATTGAGAGTCAAGTTATATAGGTTATGGGTGTTGAGGAGGTATTCTTCCCTGTTATGGATGTTGATCGCGTAACATGAGGTCTATTCACATGTCAGTTTCCATGGACACACACAAATCAACCAGTGGAGCCAGGATGGAGGTTGTGATAGCAGTTGCAATATTACATCTGTCCAAAGCAGGCAACTGAGACACCATCATGGTGCTGTAGAGTACAGCCAGATGAAGTGGTGGTGCTGGTAACAGTGTTACGTCTGTACCATGGAGGCACCAGGATGGACGCCCCCTCAGCTCCCCAGCAGTAGCACTGTTACATCAGTCCCAGGCAGGAAACTGAGACACCATATAGAGCCATGATGGACGCCCCCACAGCTCCACAGCAGTAGCACTATTATATCAGTCCCAGGCAGGAAACTGAGACACCATATAGAGCCATGATGGACGCCCCCACAGCTCCACAGCAGTATCACTGTTACATCAGTCCCAGGCAGGAAACTGAGACACCATATAGAGCCATGATGGACGCCCCCACAGCGCCACAGCAGTAGCACTGTTACATCAGTCCCAGGCAGGAAACTGAGACACCATATAGAGCCATGATGGACGCCCCCACAGCGCCACAGCAGTAGCACTGTTACATCAGTCCCAGGCAGGAAACTGAGACACCATGTAGAGCCATGATGGACGCCCCCACAGCGCCACAGCAGTATCACTGTTACATCAGTCCCAGGCAGGAAACTGAGACACCATATAGAGCCATGATGGACGCCCCCACAGCTCCACAGCAGTAGCACTATTACATCAGTCCCAGGTAGGAAACTGAGACACCATATAGAGCCATGATGGACGCCCCCACAGCTCCACAGCAGTATCACTGTTACATCAGTCCCAGGCAGGAAACTGAGACACCATGTAGAGCCATGATGGACGCCCCCTCAGCCCCACAGCAGTAGCACTATTACATCAGTCCCAGGCAGGAAACTGAGACACCATATAGAGCCATGATGGACGCCCCCACAGCTCCACAGCAGTATCACTGTTACATCAGTCCCAGGCAGAAAACTGAGACACCATATAGAGCCATGATGGACGCCCCCACAGCGCCACAGCAGTAGCACTATTACATCAGTCCCAGGCAGGAAACTGAGACACCATATAGAGCCATGATGGACGCCCCCACAGCGCCACAGCAGTAGCACTGTTACATCAGTCCCAGGCAGGAAACTGAGACACCATGTAGAGCCATGATGGACGCCCCCACAGCGCCACAGCAGTATCACTGTTACATCAGTCCCAGGCAGGAAACTGAGACACCATATAGAGCCATGATGGACGCCCCCACAGCAGTATCACTGTTACATCAGTCCCAGGCAGGAAACTGAGACACCATATAGAGCCATGATGGACGCCCCCACAGCTCCACAGCAGTATCACTGTTACATCAGTCCCAGGCAGGAAACTGAGACACCATATAGAGCCATGATGGACGCCCCCACAGCGCCACAGCAGTATCACTGTTACATCAGTCCCAGGCAGGAAACTGAGACACCATATAGAGCCATGATGGACGCCCCCACAGCGCCACAGCAGTAGCACTATTACATCAGTCCAAGGCAGGAAACTGAGACACCATATAGAGCCATGATGGACGCCCCCACAGCTCCACAGCAGTATCACTGTTACATCAGTCCCAGGCAGGAAACTGAGACACCATATAGAGCCATGATGGACGCCCCCACAGCGCCACAGCAGTAGCACTGTTACATCAGTCCCAGGCAGGAAACTGAGACACCATATAGAGCCATGATGGACGCCCCCACAGCTCCACAGCAGTAGCACTATTACATCAGTCCCAGGTAGGAAACTGAGACACCATATAGAGCCATGATGGACGCCCCCACAGCGCCACAGCAGTATCACTGTTACATCAGTCCCAGGCAGGAAACTGAGACACCATATAGAGCCATGATGGACGCCCCCACAGCGCCTCAGCAGTATCACTGTTACATCAGTCCCAGGCAGGAAACTGAGACACCATGTAGAGCCATGATGGACGCCCCCACAGCAGTATCACTATTACATCAGTCCCAGGCAGGAAACTGAGACACCATATAGAGCCATGATGGACGCCCCCACAGCGCCACAGCAGTATCACTGTTACATCAGTCCCAGGCAGGAAACTGAGACACCATATAGAGCCATGATGGACGCCCCCACAGCGCCACAGCAGTATCACTGTTACATCAGTCCCAGGCAGGAAACTGAGACACCATATAGAGCCATGATGGACGCCCCCACAGCTCCACAGCAGTAGCACTGTTACATCAGTCCCAGGCAGGAAACTGAGACACCATGTAGAGCCATGATGGACGCCCCCACAGCAGTATCACTATTACATCAGTCCCAGGCAGGAAACTGAGACACCATATAGAGCCATGATGGACGCCCCCACAGCGCCACAGCAGTAGCACTATTACATCAGTCCCAGGCAGGAAACTGAGACACCATATAGAGCCATGATGGACGCCCCCACAGCAGTATCACTATTACATCAGTCCCAGGCAGGAAACTGAGACACCATATAGAGCCATGATGGACGCCCCCACAGCGCCACAGCAGTAGCACTATTACATCAGTCCCAGGCAGGAAACTGAGACACCATGTAGAGCCATGATGGACGCCCCCACAGCGCCACAGCAGTAGCACTATTACATCAGTCCCAGGCAGGAAACTGAGACACCATATAGAGCCATGATGGACGCCCCCTCAGCCCCACAGCAGTATCACTGTTACATCAGTCCCAGGCAGGAAACTGAGACACCATATAGAGCCATGATGGACGCCCCCACAGCGCCACAGCAGTAGCACTATTACATCAGTCCCAGGCAGGAAACTGAGACACCATATAGAGCCATGATGGACGCCCCCACAGCGCCACAGCAGTAGCACTATTACATCAGTCCCAGGCAGGAAACTGAGACACCATGTAGAGCCATGATGGACGCCCCCACAGCAGTATCACTATTATATCAGTCCCAGGCAGGAAACTGAGACACCATATAGAGCCATGATGGACGCCCCCACAGCTCCACTGCAGTATCACTGTTACATCAGTCCCAGGCAGGAAACTGAGACACCATATAGAGCCATGATGGACGCCCCCACAGCGCCACAGCAGTATCACTATTACATCAGTCCCAGGCAGGAAACTGAGACACCATATAGAGCCATGATGGACGCCCCCACAGCGCCACAGCAGTAGCACTATTACATCAGTCCCAGGCAGGAAACTGAGACACCATATAGAGCCATGATGGACGCCCCCACAGCGCCACAGCAGTAGCACTATTACATCAGTCCCAGGCAGGAAACTGAGACACCATGTAGAGCCATGATGGACGCCCCCACAGCAGTATCACTATTACATCAGTCCCAGGCAGGAAACTGAGACACCATATAGAGCCATGATGGACGCCCCCTCAGCCCCACAGCAGTATCACTGTTACATCAGTCCCAGGCAGGAAACTGAGACACCATATAGAGCCATGATGGACGCCCCCTCAGCCCCACAGCAGTATCACTGTTACATCAGTCCCAGGCAGGAAACTGAGACACCATATAGAGCCATGATGGACGCCCCCACAGCGCCACAGCAGTATCACTGTTACATCAGTCCCAGGCAGGAAACTGAGACACCATATAGAGCCATGATGGACGCCCCCACAGCGCCACAGCAGTATCACTGTTACATCAGTCCCAGGCAGGAAACTGAGACACCATATAGAGCCATGATGGACGCCCCCACAGCGCCACAGCAGTATCACTGTTACATCAGTCCCAAGCAGGAAACTGAGACACCATATAGAGCCATGATGGACGCCCCCACAGCGCCACAGCAGTAGCACTATTACATCAGTCCCAGGCAGGAAACTGAGACACCATATAGAGCCATGATGGACGCCCCCACAGCGCCACAGCTCCACTGTGAAAACAACACGGATGAAGAGGCTGCATGAATACATTAGCAGGTAATTTTTTTTACACCCTCATTGATGCATGATTACTGATCGCACCTCGTCAAATATCCTGCTAATTATGCATTTCCACACTGTCTGACTGTCCTGGGTGTCAGAGATGTATCTTACTGTATAGGGGCTGTAGGAGGATAAGTGTCTGTGCATTAAAATTATATAGAAGTTTTCAAATTACAGAATCAACACTTCAGCTTGAAAACACCACAAATACAAGTATTTACATTCAATCTAAACATTTCTCATTAAATCCATTCAATATTAAAAAGTCCTGAAAAGCCCTAGAGGAACTGGAGGGTGCAGGGTTTTCCAAAAAGGCATTAAAACTGAATCAGATTTTACATACTAGAGGATCCTCCAGAGTTAAGGATTTAACTAGATCAGTAGGTACTAGAGGATCCTCCAGAGTTAAGGATTTATCTAGATCAGTAGGTACTAGAGGATTTAACTAGATCAGTAGGTACTAGAGGATTTATCTAGATCAGTAGGTACTAGAGGATTTATCTAGATCAGTAGGTACTAGAGGATTTATCTAGATCAGTAGGTACTAGAGGATTTATCTAGATCAGTAGGTACTAGAGGATTCAAATTCAAACAACAGAAATCAAACAACAGAAATCTCATAATTAAAATTCCTCAAACATACATGTATCTTATACCATTTTAAAGGTAATCTTGTTGTTAATCCCACCAAAGTGTCCAATTTAAAATAGGCTTTTCAGCGAAAGCACCACAAACCACAAACTCACAGAAGAATTCAGCCATTTTTCCAGCCAAAGAGAGGAGTCACAAAAAGCACAAATAGAGATCAAATGAATCACTAACCTTTGATGATCTTCATCAGATGACACTCATAGGACTTCATGTTACACAATACATATATGTCTTGTTCGATTAAGTTCATATTTACAGTGGGGCAAAAAGTATTTAGTCAGCCACCAATTGTGCAAGTTCTCCCACTTAAAAAGATGAGAGAGGCCTGTAATTTTCATCATAGGTACACTTCAACTATGACAGACAAAATGAGAAAAAAAATCCAGAAAATCACATTGTAGGATTTTTAATGAATTTATTAGCAAATTATGGTGGAAAATAAGTATTTGTTCAATAACAAAAGTTTATCTCAATACTTTGTTATATACCCTTTGTTGGCAATGACAGAGGTCAAACGTTTTCTGTAAGTCTTCACAAGGTTTTCACACACTGTTGCTGGTATTTTGGCCCATTCCTCCATGCAGATCTCCTCTAGAGCAGTGATGTTTTGGGGCTGTTCATGGGCAACACGGACTTTCAACTCCCTCCAAAGATTTTCTATGGGGTTGAGATCTGGAGACTGGCTAGGCCCCTCCAGGACCTTGAAATGCTTCTTACGAAGCCACTCCTTCGTTGCCCGGGCGGTGTGTTTGGGATCATTGTCATGCTGAAAGACCCAGCCACGTTTCATCTTCAATGCCCTTGCTGATGGAAGGTTTTCACTCAAAATCTCACGATACATGGCCCCATTCATTCTGTCCTTTACACGGATCAGTCGTCCTGGTCCCTTTGCAGAAAAACAGCCCCAAAGCATGATGTTTCCACCCCCATGCTTCACAGTAGGTATGGTGTTCTTTGGATGCAACTCAGCATTCTTTGTCCTCCAAACACGACGAGTTGAGTTTTTACCAAAAAGTTATATTTTGGTTTCATCTGACCATATGACATTCTCTCAATCTTCTTCTGGATCATCCAAATGGTCTCTAGCAAACTTCAGACGGGCCTGGACATGTACTGGCTTAAGCAGAGGGACACGTCTGGCACTGCAGGATTTGAGTCCCTGGCGGCGTAGTGTGTTACTGATGGTAGGCTTGGTTACTTTGGTCCCAGCTCTCTGCAGGTCATTCACTAGGTCCCCCCGTGTGGTTCTGGGATTTTTGCTCACCGTTCTTGTGATCATTTTGACCCCACGGGGTGAGATCTTGCGTGGAGCCCCAGATCGAGGGAGATTATCAGTGGTCTTGTATGTCTTCCATTTCCATATGAGTTATCACAGACTTAATTCAAACAGTTTTAGAAACTTCAGAGTGTTTTCTATCCAATACTAATAATAATATGCATATATTAGCAACTATGACTGAGGAGGAAGCCGTTTACTCTGGGCACCTTTGTGCACCTTTCATCCAAGCTACTCAATACTGCCCCTGCAGCCATAAGAAGTTAAGGATTTAACTAGATCAGTCGGTACTAAAGGATCCTCCAGAGTTAAGGATTTATCTAGATCACTACGTACTAGAGGAACCTCCAGAGTTCCATCCTTGTGAACGGATTTGGTGTGTCATATTGTTTTATTGAATAGTGAATTGAGGTCTGAAGCTTTGTATAGTAGAACTTTGTAAACAAAAAGGGGAATAATGAATTGATCTACAGGACTTTAAAAAAGAGGACCAGCCAACCTTTTGATACAGGCTGCAGCGATGAGTATTAAAACAGTCACCTGTGATAAAGCAAAGGGCACTATGGTAGATAGCATCTAAAGGTTAAAGAGTAGCGGCTGCTGCATTCTGGTAAATGGTGTCTTATTCAAGACCTGAAAATAAAGGAGAGCCGCACACTCTAGGAGTGGGTACCCTGATGAAGACAGCTTGCCTGTCGAAACGTTGGTAAATTAAATATTTTAGCATCTGAGCTCCTAGAGTGTGCGGCTCTCCTTTATTTTCTAGTGTTCTACTCCGCTAGCCAGCACCTCACCTAAATAGGTGTGCGTTTCTTTTTCTTCTAGATTATTCAAGACCTGACAGAAAAGTTACTTCCTGTTGTTTAGGAAGAGGCCACATCTACATTCTATATAAGAAGCCTACTTTAAATATTAGCTTCTTAACGAGCTCGTCCGTATGATTATTAGACGTCAAATTATTATCAATCCAAAAGCCCAGATATTTACGGGCAGGAACCTGCTCGATGAAAGAACCATCCAATGTATAAATGTATAAATGTATAAATGTATAAATGTATAAATGCGTATCTGAACAATTTCAATAAGAATTAGAAAACAGTCATAGATTTACTTTTTCCTGCGTTTAAAGTACAGATTTTAACATCAACAAGGACTTTCTGCAAGGAAAGAAAAATATGATCGCAGTTCCAACGTAGCCTGGTCAGCCATTGGGGCAATAGCGTACATAACGGCACATAACGGCACATAACGGTACATAACGGTACATAACGGCACATAACGGCACATAACGGCACATAACGGTACATAACGGCACATAACGGTACATAACGGTACATAACGGCACATAACGGTACATAACGGCACATAACGGCACATAACGGTACATAACGGTACATAACGGCACATAACGGTACATAACGGCACATAACGGTACATAACGGTACATAACGGCACATAACGGTACATAACGGCACATAACGGTACATAACGGCACATAACGGCACATAACGGTACATAACGGTACATAACGGCACATAACGGTACATAACGGCACATAACGGTACATAACGGCACATAACGGTACATAACGGCACATAACGGTACATAACGGTACATAACGGTACACAACGGTACACAACGGTACATAACGGTACATAACGGTACATAACGGCACATAACGGCACATAACGGTACATAACGGCACATAACGGCACATAACGGTACATAACGGCACACAACGGTACACAACGGCACATAACGGCACATAACGGTACATAACGGCACATAACGGCACATAACGGCACATAACGGCACATAACGGCACATAACGGTACATAACGGCACATAACGGCACATAACGGTACATAACGGTACATAACGGCACATAACGGTACATAACGGTACATAACGGCACATAACGGTACATAACGGTACACAACGGTACACAACGGTACACAACGGCACATAACGGCACATAACGGTACATAACGGTACATAACGGTACATAACGGCACATAACGGCACATAACTGTACATAACGGTACATAACGGTACATAACGGTACATAACGGTACATAACGGTACATAACGGTACACAACGGTACACAACGGTACATAACGGTACACAACGGTACACAACGGTACACAACGGTACACAACGGTAGATAACGGTACATAACGGTACACAACGGTACATAACGGTACATAACGGTACATAACGGTACACAACGGTACACAACGGTACACAACGGTAGATAACGGTACATAACGGTACATAACGGTACATAACGGTCATAACGGTACATAACGGTACATAACGGTACATAACGGTACATGACGGTACACAACGGTACATAACGGTACATAACGGTACATAACGGTACATAACGGTAGATAACGGTACATAACGGTACATAACGGTAGATAACGGTACATAACGGTACATAACGGTACATAACGGTAGATAACGGTAGATAACGGTACATAACGGTACACAACGGTACATAACGGTACATAACGGTACATAACGGTACATAACGGTACATAACGGTAGATAACGGTAGATAACGGTACATAACGGTATGCAACGGTAGATAACGGTACACAACGGTACATAACGGTACACAACGGTACATAACGGTACACAACGGTACACAACGGTACATAACGGTACATAACGGTACATAACGGTACATAACGGTACATAACGGTACATAACGGTACATAACGGTACATAACGGTACACAACGGTACAAAACGGTTTAATTTACATCTGGATAAACGGTACAGGTTTTTGACCAATATCATTTATAGAAATAGTAAAGAGGACGGGTCCCAAAATCGGCCCCTGCGGGACACCTTTAGTAATATCGAGGTAATTTGACACCATCATAAAGCACACATTGTGTCCTGCCTGACAGATAGTTCCCGAACCACTTGCAAGACGCCTGGTCGAGGCCCATTTCAGACAACCTTTGAATGATTAGGGGATGGGGATGGTCGACAGTATGAAAGGCCTTGGGACAGGTCTATAAATATGGCAGCACAGTGAATGTTGAGAGGTTTAGCAGTGGTGGAGAGTTTAGAAGCTGCCACCGTTGGAGTGTGTGAACCCAATGTTGGCGCCTAATGTTGGAGGCTGGCAGGAGACGGGTCTGGTCTGGTCAGGGATTAGTGTGAGAGACCAGACGGAGACGCAGCCAGGAGGCTGTGAAGGAGAGGGTAGTAGGTGCGGACGGACAGACGGGAAGTGATGACATCTCCACATATTGTCTTCCAGACACACTGCCCGGCCTGGTCTGACACACTGCCTGGCCTGGTCTGACTCCTCTGAGAGGCGGAGAGACTCGTTAACCATCTGGCTCAGTTTGGACTGAGCCAAATCCAGGATAACTTTGATTAGGCCTACTCCCGATCTGTTTGAACACTGATGATGGAGAAGCCCTATGAGGTCATAGTTTAGCTTACACATGGAGCTGTGATGAAACGAAGGGCCAAAAGAGAAGGAAGGATAGAGGGATGGAAGGATAGAGGGATGGAAGGATAGAGGGAGGGAAGGATAGAGGGATGGAAGGATAGAGGGAGGGAAGGATAGAGGGAGGGAAGGATAGAGGGAGGGAAGGATAGAGGGAGGGAAGGATAGAGGGATGGAAGGATAGAGGGAGGGAAGGATAGAGGGAGGGAAGGATAGAGGGAGGGAAGGATAGAGGGATGAAAGGATAGAGGGATGGAAGTATAGAGGGATGGAAGTATAGAGGGATGGAAGGATAGAGGGATGGAAGGATAGAGGGATGGAAGGATAGAGGGATGGAAGGATAGAGGGAGGGAAGGATAGAAGGATAGAGGGATGGAAGGATAGAGGGATGGAGGGATGGAAGGATAGAGGGAGGGAAGGATAGAGGGATAGAGGGATGGAAGGATAGAGGGATGGAAGGATAGAGGGATGGAAGGATAGAGGGATGGAAGGATAGAGGGAGGGAAGGATAGAGGGAGGGAAGGATAGAGGGATGGAAGGATAGAGGGAGGGAAGGATAGAGGGATGGAAGGATAGAGGGAGGGAAGGATAGAAGGATAGAGGGATGGAAGGATAGAGGGATGGAAGGATAGAGGGAGGGAAGGATAGAAGGATAGAGGGATGGAAGGATAGAGGGATGGAGGGATGGAAGGATAGAGGGAGGGAAGGATAGAGGGAGGGAAGGATAGAGGGATGGAAGGATAGAGGAATGGAAGGATAGAGGGATGGAAGGATAGAGGGATGGAAGGATAGAGGGAGGGAAGGATAGAGGGAGGGAAGGATAGAGGGATGGAAGGATAGAGGGATGGAAGGATAGAGGGAGGGAAGGATAGAGGGAGGGAAGGATAGAGGGATGGAAGGATAGAGGGAGGGAAGGATAGAGGGATGGAAGGATAGAGGGAGGGAAGGATAGAGGGATGGAAGGATAGAGGGATGGAAGGATAGAAGGATAGAGGGATGGAAGGATAGAGGGATGGAAGGATAGAGGGATGGAAGGATAGAGGGAGGGAGGGAAGGATATAGGGAGGGAAGGATAGAGGGAGGGAAGGATAGAGGGAGGGAAGGATAGAGGGAGGGAGGGAAGGATAGAGGGATGGAAGGATAGAGGGATGGAAGGATAGAGGGAGGGAAGGATAGAGGGATGGAAGGATAGAGGGATGGAAGGATAGAGGGAGGGAAGGATAGAGGGATGGAAGGATAGAGGGAGGGAAGGATAGAGGGATGGAAGGATAGAGGGATGGAAGGATAGAGGGAGGGAAGGATAGAGGGAGGGAAGGATAGAGGGATGGAAGGATAGAGGGATGGAAGGATAGAGGGATGGAAGGATAGAGGGAGGGAAGGATAGAGGGATGGAAGGATAGAGGGATGGAAGGATAGAGGGATGGAAGGATAGAGGGAGGGAAGGATAGAGGGAGGGAAGGATAGAGGGATGGAAGGATAGAGGGATGGAAGGAGATAGTGTCACCCCCCCCACCGTCAAACCGGATCGTTTCCAGCTTCTGACACATGATTGACAGATCACATCAGCGCAGACAAATCAGCAAATCATTGTTGGATTTCGAAGGGCGACCCATCATTTATGTTGCTGAGCTGGTCTGACTATATATTGTGCAATATATAGGCGGAGAAAGGTCACGTTAGACGTGAAGAGAAATAACGATTCTCTGATGTGAAATCCAATGATCTCATGTCAAAGAGCCAATCCACACACAGATAAAAGGTAAATCAACTAAAGCTGAAATCCATTGTGTGGTATTATCTGTCTGGGGAGAGGGGTGGTCCAGAAGGCTGGGATTACAAAATATGAACTAAAACATGGATTTACTGAGTCCAAAAGTAAGAAGCTTTCAAAAGAAGTTAAGCTACCTAGAATGTCTGGTAAACAACTACGTTATAAACAGACACCTCACTCTCCCAGACAAGATAAACCCCTTTTTCTGGGGTCACTTCTCAAAAAACACTGACCCACCAACGGCGGGCCCCCCCGCACTGGTCAAGAGGTTTGTGGTCTCTATCGCTGCGGGCCGACGTGAGTTGATATTTCAAGCATGTTAACAATGAATCTGGTAATTCTCAGAACGTATACAAATCAGCTGGCTGGAGTATTCACAGCCGTATTCAATCCCTCCCGATTCCAGTCGGTTGTCCCCACATGCTTCAAGATGTCCAACATTATTCCTGTACCCAAGCAAGCTAGGGTAACTGAACCAAATGACTCTCGCCCCGTAGCACTCACCTCTGTTAGGTTCACCACCAAGAAACCCCAAAAATTGCACTCAAACAGATAGGGGAACACACAAAGAGTCACTGACAACAACCAACATTAAACAAGTGGGGTTTTAGGAGGGGTTCTGAAAGACACTATGTGGGTGTCCACTGAAAGTTGCTTAGCAACAACAACTGGGACATAAAATACACCCACCATGAGACCCACTACATTTACGCAAGAAGAGGCAAACCAAAGAAACCTCACTGGTGTAGGTGGCAGTATATTCACGGCAGTATTTTCAGTATTTTCACATCCGGATGAAAAGTGTGCCCAGAGTAAACTGCTTGCTACTCAGGTCCAGAGGCTAGAATATGCATATTATTAGATTTGGATAGAAAACACTCTGAAGTTTCTAAAACTGTTTGAATGACGTTTGTGAGTATAACAGAACTCATATGGCAGGCGAAAACCTGAGACAAATCCAACCAGGAAGTGGGAAATCTGAGGTTTGAGGTTTTTCAAGTCAATGCCTATCGAATATACAGTGTCTATGGGGCCAGATTGCACTTCCTAAGGCTTCCACTAGATGCCAACAGTCTTTAGAATGTTGTTTCAGGCTTCTACTATGAAAGGGGAGCGAATAAGAGCTGTTTGAACCAGTGGTCTGGTTGAAAGCCTTTAGTTTAGTCGCGCACGCAGCCGTGAGCACGAGCTCTTTTCCCTTTCATTTCTAAAGACAAAGGAATTGTCCGGTTGGAAAAGTATTGAAGATTTATGATAAAAACTTCCTAAAGATTGATTCTATACATCGTTTGACATGTTTCTACAAACTGTAAAATAACTTTTTTGACTTTTCGTCTCGACTTTGTGCTCACGCCGTGTGCATTTTCGATTACTGGACTAAACGCGTGAACAAAAAGGAGGTTTTTGGACATAAATGATGGACTTTATCGAACAAAACTAACATTTGTTGTCTAACATGGAGACCTGGGAGTGCCATCAGATGAAGATCATCAAAGGTAAGTGATTCATTTTAACTCTATTTCTGACTTTTGTGACACCTCTCCTTGGTAGGAAAATGGCTGTATGGTTTTCTGTGGCTAGGTGCTGACCTAACATAATCGCAAAGTGTGCTTTCGCCGTAAAGCCTTTTTGAAATCTGACACAGCGGTTGCATTAAGGAGAAGTTTATCTTTAAATGTATGTTAAACACTTGTATCTTAGATCAATGTTTATGATGCGTATTTCTGTAATATAATGTGGCTCTCTGCACTTTCACCGGATATTTGTTTGAGACAATGCATTTCTGAACATAACGCGCCAATGTAAATTTAGATTTTTGGATATAAATATGAACTTTATCGAACAAAACATATATGTATTGTGTAACATGAAGTCCTATGAGTGCCATCTGATGAAGATCATCAAAGGTTAGTGATTATTTTAATCGCTATTTCTGACTTTTGTGAGCCCTCTCCTTGGCTGGAAAATTGCTGTATGGTTTTCTGTGACTAGGCGGTGACCTAACATAATCGCATGGTGTGCTTTCGCAGTAAAGCCTTTTTGAAATCGGACACTGTGGTTGGATTTACAAGAAGTTTATCTTTAAAATGGTGTATTATACTTGTATGTTTGAGGAATTTTAATTATGGGATTTCTGTTATTTTGAATTTGGCACCGTGCAATTTCACTGGCTGTTGTCGAGGTGGGACGCTTGTACCAGAGAGGTTAAGGACCGGACGTAAACCTAAAAGTGGACCAAACAAAACCAGGGAAATCAGATAAATGATTGTTACTCTAGAAATCAAATAGGACGTGCCAACTAAAGGTGTTGACCTTCCCACATCTCTCAAGACAACTGGAGCAACTGGGCCAGACACTCTTAAATAACACCTGGGCCAGCACAGGTGAAACCCCTTCCCACTAACGAGACGACAAACCAGCACAGGTGTAACATACTGACTAACCAGGTGACACCAATCGGTGCGCCGTACGTAACTAATGTCCTTGAAATATAAATGAAAACAAACAAAGTCTGTTACATCACCAGGGCCTCTTTGCGAACTCAACACGACTTTGTGAAAAATGTGTGTTTTACCATCTTATATTTAATTGTTGATAGCCAGTAGACGCCATGTTTATATTGGAGAAGACGACACATAAGTTGATCATGTTGTGAGATGGAAGTTGTTTTCTGTTGGTGGAGAGCAAACTTGTACAACAAAAATATAGGATATATTTTTTAAGGGAAGGTGTTAGAGGCTTTGGTTTTTCCATTTATGTTTTGAGGTTGGACTTTAGCACGTATAGCTCGTTAGCACCGATTGGTGTCACCTCATTAGTACATAATAAATGTTTACATCATTTAGCAGACAGTCTTATCCAGAAGGACTTGAAGCAGTGAGTGCCCCCCCCCTCAACGGTAATTGACCATGCCGCCAATGGACATATATCATTGTTACAGTTGTAAATATGTATATATTATAATTATGTATATTAGTGTAGTCTGCAACTGACTAATGAGTTTATTGTGACTAAAAAACGAATCTAATCTAACACGTCTCGTTTTTGGGAGGAATACCTGGAATACAGATTTCCTAAATTAAACGATTTTGTTTCTGTTTCTTGTTTCTGAATTCCTGTTGATTTTAGTCTTTTTTTTAAACCAAAAACAAGCCTCTTACCTACCCCCCCCCCCCACCCCACATGTTACCAAGCAACCACCCCACATGTTACCAACCCCCACCCCACATGTTACCAAGCAACCACCCCACATGTTACCAAGCAACCACCCCACATGTTACCAAGCCCCCACCCCACATGTTACCAAGCCCCCACCCCACATGTTACCAAGCAACCACCCCACATGTTACCAAGCCCCCACCCCACCTGTTACCAAGCCCCCACCCCACATGTTACCAAGCAACCACCCCACCTGTTACCAACCCCCTCCACCCCCCCCCCCCCACCCCACCTGTTACCAACCCCCCCACCCCGCCTGTTACCAACCCCCCCACCCGCCTGTTGCCAACCCCCCCACCCCGCCTGTTGTCAACCCCCCCACCCCGCCTGTTACCAAGCCCCCACCCCACCTGTTACCAAGCAACCACCCCACCTGTTACCAACCCCCCCATCCCCCCCACCCCGCCTGTTACCAACCCCCCCACCCTGCCTGTTACCAACCCCCCCACCCCCACCCCGCCTGTTACCAACCCCCCCACCCGCCTGTTGCCAACCCCCCCACCCCGCCTGTTGTCAACCCCCCCACCGTGCCTGTTACCAACCCCCCCACCCCGCCTGTTACCAACCCCCCCACCCCGCCTGTTACCAACCCCCCCACCCCGCCTCTTACCAACCCCCCACCCCGCCTGTTGTCAACCACCCCAAACCCCCAACCCGCCTGTTGTCAACCACCCCAAACCCCCAACCCGCCTGTTGTCAACCACCCCAAACCCCCAACCACCCCAAACCCCCAACCCGCCTGTTGTCAACCCCCCCACCGTGCCTGTTACCAACCCCCCCACCCCGCCTGTTACCAACCCCCCCACCCCGCCTGTTACCAACCCCCCCACCCCGCCTCTTACCAACTCCCCACCCCGCCTGTTGTCAACCACCCCAAACCCCCAACCCGCCTGTTGTCAACCACCCCAAACCCCCAACCCGCCTGTTGTCAACCACCCCAAACCCCCAACCACCCCAAACCCCCAACCCGCCTGTTGTCAACCACCCCAAACCCCCAACCACCCCAAACCCCCAACCCGCCTGTTGTCAACCACCCCAAACCCCCAACCCGCCTGTTGCCAACCACCCCAAACCCCCAACCACCCCAAACCCCCAACCCGCCTGTTGTCAACCACCCCAAACCCCCAACCACCCCAAACCCCCAACCCGCCTGTTGTCAACCACCCCAAACCCCCAACCCGCCTGTTGTCAACCACCCCACCCCCCCAACCACCCCACTCCCCCAACCCGCCTGTTGTCAACCACCCAAACCCCCAACCTGCCTGTTGTCAACCACCCCAAACCCCCAACCCGCCTGTTGTCAACCCCCCCACCCCCCCAACCCGCCTGTTGTCAACCACCCCACCCCCCCAACCCGCCTGTTGTCAACCACCCCACCCCCCCAACCCGCCTGTTGTCAACCACCCCACCCCCCCAACCACCCCACTCCCCCAACCCGCCTGTTGTCAAC
Source organism: Salvelinus namaycush (assembly GCF_016432855.1). Classification (NCBI taxonomy): domain Eukaryota; kingdom Metazoa; phylum Chordata; class Actinopteri; order Salmoniformes; family Salmonidae; genus Salvelinus; species Salvelinus namaycush. The sequence continues at coordinate 755,508 of NC_052325.1, read as the reverse complement.
CACCCCACTCCTCCCAACCCGCCTGTTGTCAACCACCCCACTCCCCCCACCCCGCATGCACATCACCGAGAACCTGGTCCAATCACATCGACACTGTGATGAATAAAAGTGGCTGAATAAATTCAACATGGCCCTCTAAGACCCTCACAAACGTCTACAGCAACGTTGAGAACACTCTGTACACCGCCTGGTATGGCAAACTGCACCGGCGTCGATCGCAAGGCTCTGCAGAGGGTGGTGCGGTCAGCCCAACATACAACTAGGGTGTACAATGCCTGCCCTCCAGGGTATTTACACCACACGGTGTCGAAAGGAAGGCCAAGAAGATCATTAGGAACCTCAGCCACCCGAGCAACGAACTACCGTCTGACAGACGTTACAGAAGCATCAGATCTCAGACCAACAGACTCTGAGACAGTCAATCTGCCCTGTACTCTGTTCTGCACCTTAGACACCGTTTTGCCCATATATACCCACACAATCATATTTATACTGTTTTTTATTATTAAACACATTGTAATATTTTTATTTAATTTAACCTAGGCAAGTCAGTTAAGAACAAATTCTTATTGACAATCACAGCCTACGAACGAACAGTGGGTTAACTGCCTTGTTCAGGGGCAGAACGACAGATTTTTACCTTGTCAGCGCAGGGATTTGATCTTGCAACCTTTCGGTTACTAGTCCAACGCTCTAACCACTAGGCTACCTGCCTCCTCTAACCACTAGGCTACCTGCCTCCTCTAACCACTAGGCTACCTGCCTCCTCTAACCACTAGGCTACCTGCCTACTCTAACCACTAGGCTACCTGCCTCCTCTAACCACTAGGCTACCTGCCTCCTCTAACCACTAGGCTACCTGCCTCCTCTAACCCACTAGGCTACCTGCCTCCTCTAACCACTAGGCTACCTTCCTCCTCTAACCACTAGGCTACCTGACTACTCTAACCACTAGGCTACCTGCCTCCTCTAACCACTAGGCTACCTGCCTCCTCTAACCACTAGGCTACCTGCCTCCTCTAACCACTAGGCTACCTGCCTCCTCTAACCACTAGGCTACCTGCTTCCTCTAACCACTAGGCTACCTGCTTCCTCTAACCACTAGGCTACCTGCCGCCTCTAACCACTAGGCTACCTGCCTCCTCTAACCACTAGGCTACCTGCCTCCTCTAACCCACTAGGCTACCTGCCTCCTCTAACCACTAGGCTACCTTCCTCCTCTAACCACTAGGCTACCTGACTACTCTAACCACTAGGCTACCTGCCTCCTCTAACCACTAGGCTACCTGCCTCCTCTAACCACTAGGCTACCTGCCTCCTCTAACCACTAGGCTACCTGCCTCCTCTAACCACTAGGCTACCTGCTTCCTCTAACCACTAGGCTACCTGCCGCCTCTAACCACTAGGCTACCTGCCGCCTCTAACCACTAGGCTACCTGCCGCCTCTAACCACTAGGCTACCTGCCTCCTCTAACCACTAGGCTACCTGCCTCCTCTAACCACTAGGCTACCTGCCTCCTCTAACCACTAGGCTACCTGCCTCCTCTAACCACTAGGCTACCTGCCTCCTCTAACCCACTAGGCTACCTGCCTCCTCTAACCACTAGGCTACCTGACTACTCTAACCACTAGGCTACCTGACTACTCTAACCACTAGGCTACCTGCCTCCTCTAACCACTAGGCTACCTGCCTCCTCTAACCACTAGGCTACCTGCCTCCTCTAACCACTAGGCTACCTGCCTCCTCTAACCACTAGGCTACCTGCCTCCTCTAACCACTAGGCTACCTGCCTCCTCTAACCACTAGGATACCTGCCTCCTCTAACCACTAGGCTACCTGTCCCTCTAACCACTAGGCTACCTGCCTCCTCTAACCACTAGGCTACCTGCCTCCTCTAACCACTAGGCTACCTGCCTCCTCTAACCACTAGGCTACCTGCCTCCTCTAACCACTAGGCTTCCTGCCTACTCTAACCACTAGGCTACCTGCCTCCTCTAACCACTAGGCTACCTGCTTCCTCTAACCACTAGGCTACCTGCCTCCTCTAACCACTAGGCTACCTGCCTCCTCTAACCACTAGGCTACCTGCCTCCTCTAACCACTAGGCTACCTGCCTCCTCTAACCACTAGGCTACCTGCCTCCTCTAACCCACTAGGCTACCTGCCTCCTCTAACCACTAGGCTACCTTCCTCCTCTAACCACTAGGCTACCTGACTACTCTAACCACTAGGCTACCTGCCTCCTCTAACCACTAGGCTACCTGCCTCCTCTAACCACTAGGCTACCTGCCTCCTCTAACCACTAGGCTACCTGCCTCCTCTAACCACTAGGCTACCTGCCTCCTCTAACCACTAGGCTACCTGCCTCCTCTAACCACTAGGCTACCTGCCACCTCTAACCACTAGGCTACCTGCCTCCTCTAACCACTAGGCTACCTGCCTCCTCTAACCACTAGGCTACCTGCCTCCTCTAACCACTAGGCTACCTGCCTCCTCTAACCACTAGACTACCTGCCTCCTCTAACCACTAGGCTACCTGCCACCTCTAACCACTAGGCTACCTGCCTCCTCTAACCACTAGGCTACCTGCCTCTCCTCTAACCACTAGGCTACCTGCCTCCTCTAACCACTAGGCTACCTGCCTCCTCTAACCACTAGGCTACCTGCCACCTCTAACCACTAGGCTACCTGCCTCCTCTAACCACTAGGCTACCTGCCATCCCTCTATATTAATTGGTACTGATTTCTTTTTTACTATTTGTTTGACATTCTATTGCAATATTGATGAGCTGGCAAGTCAAGCATTTCACCTATAGCTATAACTCCCACTTAACTGTGTATGCAACCAATAAACTTTGATTTGATTCTCTCCTAGTAGCAAAGGGTTTCCAAACAAATACATAGCAGGACATAAATCTGGTGTTTTAGAAAATAAAATACTGTCAAAGGCACAAACAACAACAAAAAACAAGAAAACACCCAGAAGTGTTGCTCGGCGACGAACGACAAGAATAGATTGTGTTGAGAGATGAGAGTTTCTTAAAAAACAACCTACAACAAATCCAACACTCCAGAAGGTGTCAAACTACAGTTATTACCAGAAGACCTCCAAGTGAGGTCCGTCAAAAAACTAAAACACACACATGAACAACACCAGGAACAGTAAATGCTGTCTAACAGACCCATAACAACTCTTTGACTTCTTCACTGAGGAAATGCATCTGAACGGTCCTCAGAGAGACAGGAAGTTGATGTCGTCTCCTCAGAGAGACAGGAAGTTGATGTGTTGAACCAGAGAGACAGGAAGTTGATGTGTTGAACCAGAGAGGTCCGTATGGACGTGTAGAGGATGAAGTGTGTGATTACGATGCCCCTGTCCTCTCGCTATTGGCTCACACTAACCCCAACCTCTCTGTCTAACTCTTAAAGATATTCTCTGGTACGTTTGTAAAAAAAAAAAAAAAAAAATGTGCTAGTAGTTCTGAAAGTAGGTCTCACGAGCCAAAAGTTAGTGGCCAACATTGTCACACTACGTCACATCATTGCTCTCTCTCTCTGTCACTCACTCACTCACTCACTCACTCACTCACTCACTCACTCACTCACTCACTCACTCACAAACTAAATCTGCTTATAGATTATGCATGTATGATCTACACCACGACACATCCAAACCAAAAGCGTGAGGTTTAAAATATACTGACTAGTCGCCAAAATACCGCAGCATGTCTTGAACCCCTCTTCCAGGGTGGGGGGGTTGGTAACAGGCGGGGTGGGGGGGTTACGGCCAGCCCGCTCATTAGGCATGATTAGGCTACAGATTGACGAAGGCAGCATCTTCTGAGCTAAACTGACCAAGACGCACCTCCAACAACAACACATAAAACCTCACATATTTCAGCCTAAAAACAATGACAATTTCTCTCAACCAGAGGCATATGGGCTTTTTAGGTGAGCGTTGATGCCGCTCTGTGATAAGCAGTGGCCACTTTTGTCAAATAACAGGGACGCTAAATAGGTTGCTTCTCCATTCATTGCGGCGCTCCACCAACGTCCCGCCAAGAAAATCATCTAACATAAATCAGATATAGGATATTGTAGAAAGAGTATGAGGCGTTTCCTGAAGCCCACAAATAAAGAGATAAAATGGATTACAATGACGGACGCTTGTTACATCAAGCAGGTATCTCTGTTCAAATAGCCTAACCTAGACGACAACCAATCAAATAGCCTAACCTAGACGACAACCAATCAAATAGCCTAACCTAAACGACAACCAATCAAATAGCCTTCCACACCGATCTCAACAAACCATCTCTGTATGGACCTTGCTTTGTCATGCTAAAACAGGAAAAGGGCCTTCCCCAACATGTTGCCACAAAGTTGGAAGCACAGAATCATCTAGAACGTCATTGTCTAGAGTTTTTATTTACTAACTCTATTTTTATCTATTTTTTATGTACCAATCGGGCTTCAGGAAGAAGCATAGCACAATTACAGCAGCCATGAAGGTTTTAAATGATATCACTGAAGCCCTTGACAAAAAACAGCACTGTATCTCACTTTTTATTGATCTCTCTAAGGCTTTTGATACAGTTGATCATGCTATACTGAGGCAGAGATTGTTGAGTGTAGGTCTTTCGGAGCATGCAGTTGC